>NW_027205950.1:0-10042 GCF_024711535.1 Dipodomys merriami
CTATAAATATTAAAGGGGGCTGGAAAGGTGGCTCAGTGGTAGGGTGCTTGCTGTGCATGCAAGAGGCCCTGGGTTCAATTCCTCAGCACCACATAAGCAGAAAAAGCTGGAAGTGGTGCTGTGGCTCAAGTGGTAGAGAGCTAGCCTTCAGCTGAAGAGCTGAGGGACAGTGCCCCATGGTCGAGAGAAAAAAAAAAAATTAAAGGTTTTTTAGAATTCAGTCATTTCTTTGCATTTTTTCCTTGAAATTCTCAAATTTTTCTCATTGAGACAGATTAACTTTACATGTACACAAAGGGTGCTGTTTACCATTTCATATGTTTAAAATCATTGCTCTAGCTTCTAGGAAGCAGGCAGGGCAAAGGAGGAATCTGCCTCCTATTTCTCTACAATTGTAAGTGAATGCTGGGGGAAAGAGTATTTGTCTGCTTCTCTACAAAATTAAGTAAGCAAATAAGAACTCAGAGTCAATGTCTGGAAACCTTTCCATAATTCAAATTTCAGCAGCACTAGACTAAACTGATCCCTAACTGCCTCCAAGAATCAAAGGATCAAACTTTTTTCTATGAAATGTCTTATTTCCCAGGACACTGACCATTGAATTACTTTAAAGTATCTTTCTAGGTAACTATAAGCCAGAATGGAGGAAAAAATGACCATACCTACCTGGAAAGCCTTACTTAGCATATGTTCACCTTCCTTCGATCCAAGCAAATTTACTATTATTTGTTTTCCATATAAATTCTTAAGTGTTCTAAAATGCCTATTGAGAAAAGGAAATGAGCATATGTTAAACGATAAACCTTTTATTTAAATGTGTATACACACATACCCCCATTGTTAAATAGTACCTAGGTAGCAGTATTTTAAACTGATAAAATTGGTTAAATTGGGCACAAGTCCATTCTACATGTTCTCAAATCTCTGAATTTATAAAATTCAGAAAATACGATTTCTGCTCTGACTCACTGACACAGAAACTCCCATTTTGGAAGAAGCTCTGGAGTCACCTAGCTCCCTTCTCACTCTGAGGATAGCTCCAGACAAAGCAGAGAACAGGCCTCACTGGCTGCTCAGGCAGTGGGAGCAGAAGGGGCTGACCTTTCCATGCAAGTTTATCACATACTCCAAGAGTATTGAGCGCAACTTCCTTACTAGATCTTGCTTTTGAAAAATAGGCCCCATGTAAGAAAGAGGTGTTTTTCTCTCCAGCTTCAAGGCATTACAGAAGCAGCACGATATTCCCTATCTATGGTCCTGGTTTCTATTATTTTGGTTACTGAGGTCAGTCACAGTTCTAAAAATACTAATATCCGTCTTGAGTCTTTCAAAAGAGAGAAACCACATTCATAAAACTTTTGTTATAGTATATCATTACAGCAATCCAAAAGTGTTAATAGATTTTTGTAGTTAATATTTTACTGTGCCTAATTTATCAAACTTTTAACTTAGGTGTATCTCTTTAAGAAAAATCTCAGCATATATACATACATACATACATACACACACACACACATGCACTAATATATACAGTTTCAGGTAACCAATAGGCTAAGAGGAGAATACTGTACATAGAAATGTTATATAAGTATAAAATAAGCCTTATCTATCATTTTAAATTTTAAGATTAAAAAAAAGCAAAACCAAACCAAAAAAGCAAAAAGGAAAACTATATATATCTTAATTCAAAACATCTAAACTATCATTTCAACATAAAATCAATATGGAAAAATATTGAGGTTTTCTATTTTTTTTATCTTATGTAGTTATGCACCAAATCTTTGAATCCCAGTTTAGATAATTACAGCACATTTCAATTTGATCAATCACATTTCAAGCACTCAGTAGCCCCACGTGGCTAGAGTCTAGCATCGTGAACAAGGTACTGAGAGAGACCAGATCAGACCCACAGTTAGAGCATTACTGCCCTCAGTCTAGGAATCATGGTCTTCTAGGAATTTTAATTCAATGAACAAAGTTAAAATGAATAAATGAATATAACTAAGTAAACTGCTTAGCAATGACAAATGTTACAGCACTACATATAATTAATCAGCTTTTACCTGTCAAAAGCAGGTGCATTGGCTTCAAATCCCCTTGACATACGAACACGATGAGATCCCACCTTAACATATAAAATACATTTAATCATACCAGAAGAAATATTATTGCTTAAAATACGTAACAACTCATTTGCTGAACATGCAGTACCAAAATATTTGCAAACAGTAATTTTTGGATTAAAAATCTTTGAAGGGCTGGGAAACTGGCTCAGTGGTAGAATGCTTGCCTTACCTGCATGAGGCCCTGGGTTCCATTCCTCAGCACCACATAAGCAGAAAAAGCCGGAAGTGGCACTATGGCTAAAGTGGTAGGGTGCTAGCCTTGAGCTGAGGAGCTAAGGGACAGCACCCAGGCCCAGAGTTTAGGCCCCATGACTGACAAAAAAAAAAAAAATCCTTGAGTGTTTTGATATATATTATGACCTTATGCTCAAAATACATGCCCTATGTAAATTAATAGATGTAACTAGTCCTCTAGAGTTACACTACTAATTCTAAAAAATAGCTCAAATGAAATTTCTATGTGTCCTCACTAAATTCCTACTCTTTTAGTGTCCATGTGTTTTTTTTTTTTCCTAGTCACCTCTTCCATCATCAAAAAACTCCAGTGAGTTTAAACTACCATCCCCCCTTCCTGGCCAAGCAGACTTTTACCAAGTCAGCCTCACAGTCACACAACTACAGTTACAGCACAGTTGGCAGAATTAGAAAATTTTAATTAAGTGAAATAAACAAGGTGGGAAATATTTACTAGTGTGTATGGATACGTTTTCTCTTCTCACATACGATGGTGGCAGAGGTAAGTAGTTTTGAGAAAGACATAATAGATACAAGAATAAAAAGGTGAGATTGTAAAAAAGAAAGCTTCTGCTGGGTCCTGTGAATGTGTGCCCTTTGATCTGAACTATTCTCTGTTATAGTCAATTTTGCAATCACCTTGTTTGCAGGACAAAGACTAGATTCAATGATAATCATCTTGTGGGGAAGGCAAATTGCCCCTTCAATAAGAATGTCTTCTATATTTTAAAGTACACAGTCAAAAGTTCAGGAGACCACCTTGTTCCTCTTCTGTCCCAGTAATAAAGTATTAACTTCTCTGGAACTGCTTGAAGGACAAGGGCAAAGACTAAGCTAATGGTCAACCAGGCCATACCTGTGATTTAAGGACTATTTTACTATTTTATCTATGCATACTTATCACAGACCCTGCCCCCAATTTTCTCTACTTAACTTGAAGTCAATGTCTGTACCTCTAAGACAGCTAAAGATGTATTAAAGTGTTCTTTTGCCATGTAGTAAGTATTTCTCTGCCCTTTGCCATGTCTTTTTCTTTGGCATATAGGGCAAGTGGCTAGATCTATTTTGAGACTCAGAGACTTTGGACCTAAAATCCCAGTTTTAAAGAGAGAATTTCATTTTAAACCTCCTTTCCTCCCGCCCCCCCCCCCCTTTCTCTCTTTGAAGTTTTGGGATCACAGTTCTCTAGAATATATTCATGCTAACCT
The DNA here is from genome assembly GCF_024711535.1 of Dipodomys merriami. NCBI lineage: Eukaryota > Metazoa > Chordata > Mammalia > Rodentia > Heteromyidae > Dipodomys > Dipodomys merriami. Next base: position 3,569 of record NW_027205950.1, read on the forward strand.
GTCAACAAAATGACTTTAAAGAGGGTGTAGAAGAGTTGCCATATCACTCAAGGCAGTTTGACAAAGACAAAAAACAAAAAGAATAGAAAACAAAATCCAAAGTGCTTTTTTGTTTCAAGATTGAATTAATATTATCAGGCTAGAGGAATGGCTCAAGTGGTACTCTGTCCAACAGTATCCTCTAAAGTGTGAAGTATTAAGTTCAAATTCTATCACACACACACAGAGAGAGAGAGAGAGAGAGAGAGAGAGAGAGAGAGAGAGAGAAAGAAAGAGAGAGAGAGAGAGAGAGAGAGAGAGAGAGAGAGAGAGAGAGAGCGCCAAAAGTACTATCTCATTCATTAAGAAACATAGCATCCCTAGCAAGGAAAAGCTGAAGCCTCCACTATAAGGAAACCTGGTAGCCTCCTCCATACACTGTCAGATCTAGCTATATGACAATTCCAAAACTCTTGCAAACCTTAAATTCCAAGGTGGGGACTTTGTGGGACAGTGAATGCTTCAGTATGACAGGGATAGGACAAGATAAGCTTTTGCTTGTTTTAGACTGGAGAGTGCAAAAATGCAGTGTCTGAGTAAGGATCTCCTGCTTCATTCCAGGTACCTGAGTTATCAGATTACATTAACTGTATGCAAGCTGCTTGCAATTTGCTAAGCACTCTGGAGACACTCAAAGAAACAGCTAGGATAAGGAAAAGGCTTGGATACAGGTAAGCCCAGAATTCAAAGCAGTAGCAGTGACTCAGGCAATAAATCACCTAGATGCTATCCACTCTCCCTGGCTAGAGCAAGAACCAATGCCTGAGGATTATAACAGAAACAGTACCTAAGCTCTATAGCTAGTAAAGCACTCAGCAACCAGTGATTCTGGGGGTTTTCTGCAGGCAGGGCTAAGAGTTTCAGAGCTCCCATGATACCCCATCCCTCCAGCCTTAGACTTCCCACAGGATGACAGACTGCAGGGCAAGATGTGAAAGAGCTGATTCCTACAGGCAGATCACTTAAGTCCCTTTGTGTTCCACTAGTGCAGAACTAAGTTGTCTGTTTCCCCCATTATCAGGTACATTATGAGGATACTCCATGGGTAGTCCATCTGCTGCCCCTGAGTACAAATGGAGGAACTGTGCAGGAACTGGGGCTTTCAGTGGCTCACAATAACAGATAAGGATAATCAAAAAGAAAGAAAGCCCAACTCAAAAGCTTGACTATAAGAATGATCAATAAAATAAAGAGAACATGTATAAAAAGACTGAACGAATTAGAAGACAATAAAAATCAACAACTAAAAGAACTCCACATTGGCTACAAATACACACGTGAATGAAATAAGAACAACAAAGGGTATGAAAAAGGAATTTAATAAAGACAGAGAAATCTTAAAGAAGAATCAAACTCAAATTCAGGAAATGAAAAGCTATTAAGTCAAAACACTGGAAAGCCTCTTCAGATGAATGGACTGGCAAGGACATGGCAGATGTACATGGTGGAAGAACAGTCAAATAAGTAGAAAAAAAAGTACAAGTGGAACACGAAAAACCTCTAGGACTATTTAGAGATCAAACCTAAGAATCATGGACATAGAAAAAGAGGTGCAAACTAAAGGGACAGAAAAACATTCAAAAAAAAATCCCAAATCCAGAGAAAATTTGAATTAAAAATCCCATTTTATTATATGTTATATGTAATATATATTTTACTGAGCTGGGAGAAGGTATGGAACTGTCAAGAGGTGTTTAGGTCAGTGGGAAAGCTGCTCTCAGAAGGGAATTCTGGTTTCCTGGTCTGGGATCTTAAGGGAGTGAATTGTTAGAAAAGCCTATGTCTGGACTCCTGAATCTCTCTGTGGCTTCCTGTTTCAAGATCTGGTCTCGTGTTGTATGTATGAAAGGAGAGAAGGTTAGCACTCGACTTGACAAGGATGGAAAAGGCCCTTGGGCCTGACAACATGCTTACAGTTAAGGTATTGCCACCTACTTCGTGGCATCTAACCATTGTTTTTCAACCCAGATGCCCCTCAGTAGACAAATGGATCAAGAAAATGTGGTATATACACACAATGGAATTCTATGCCTCCATCGGAAATTATGGCATTACCCCATTTGTTAGGAAATGGAAAGACGTGGAATAAATTATATTAAGTGAAGTAAGACAGGCCCAGGGACAAAGGTCCCATGGTTTCCCTTATTTGCAATAACCAGCATATGTCGGAGACAAGCAGAAATGGTCAGGTAAGTTGATGTTCACGAAATGAACCTCAAGATAAGGATTCAAATGTTTTTTTCTTTCTGGCTATTATTTCTAACATAATTATAAATATTTCTTTGTTGCTTTGTATGTCCCTCCCCCACAGTATAGCCCCTGTTTTCACTGTATTTGATGTTGGTATAATTTGTGGAGGGGAAGGGAAAAAAACAAATTGCTTAAATAGGGATACAGGTGGACCCATTGCAACAATGAGATGTACAAGATGTTATGTTGAAAACAAACTTTACAACTTTGGGGGGGGGTAGGAGGGATGGTAAGGGGAAACAAAGGAGGAGGCAACAATGCTTGATAAGGAATGCATTCATTACCTTGCCCATGTAATTATAACCCCTCTCTATGGTATTTTCACAACATCACTTCCATCCTTCTAAGGTCACAATACATCCAGCATTACATTCTCACCAGAGGTCAAACTAAAAGGGGATGCTAAATCTTGGCCTTCAGCCTTCAGAATTGTGAACCAGAATAAATTTCCTTCCTTTATAAAGTTGAGTAGCCTTGGGTATCTCATTATAATGAGACAAAAGTGAGTGACACATTTTTTTGGGGGGGGTCTGGTCGTGGGGCCTGAACTCTGGGCCTGGGGGCTGTCCCTCAGCTCTTCAGCTCAAGGCTAGCTGCTCTACCACTTGAGCCACAGCGACACTTTGCATGCAAGGCAAGAGCTCTACCACTGAGCCACCTTCCCAGCCCGGAAGTGAGACATTTTGAAAGAGCATTCAAGGAAAAAAGCTTGTAAAAAAAACCTCATTTGTGAATCTAGATATTATTACATGAAATAGAATGATCAATTAACTAATCAAATATCTTGAGAATCCTGAGAATATAGTTTATTTCCAAGTAAAGAAACTAATAAGTAACTATTAAACAACATACTTGCAATCCTGGTTGCTCCCAGAACAATGGAACAGATCCGCGGATTTGTATGAATGAAGAAACAGAGTCATCTAAGTATACAACCTACAAAAAGTAAGTAGACAGATACATAGATAGAACACTTCCAAAGGAAAAAGCAGTTACCTCTATTTTAGAATAACAAACTTACTAAAATCTGTTGTAGAGTAGTACTTTTTTTTTTTTGGGTCCGGTCATGGGGCCTGAACTCTGGGCCTGGGCGCTGTCCCTCAGCTCTTCAGCTCAAGGCTAGCACTCTACCACTTGAGCCACAACGCCACTTCCGACTTTTTTTTTTCTTTTTGCTTACGTGGTGCTGAGGAATTGAACCCAGGGCCTTGAGCATGCAAGGCAAGCGCTCTACCACTGAGCCACCTTCCCAGCCCTAGAGTAGTAAATTTTATGACATATTTCTCATATACAAATGGTTCTCATCAAGGTATCCAAAATAGGTCAATAAAAATGTAATTGTTTTTCAGTTAATAATATTAACTAATAAAAATATAAGAATAACAATCACAACTCTTAAAAGGGAACTTTTTATATTTTCATATTTTATACATATATATTTTATATTTTATTTAATTCATTTTCCTGAGTTTTATATTTTTCAAAACCTATGTGGAAATCCTGAGTTGGAAATTACAATTATATAGTTTCATAACCAAAAACCCATAAATTTTCATTTTTAAGGAGTCCACATATCTCACTAAGAATTAGATTTAATTCCACACAAAAAATACTTATATAACTCTATAATTAAGGACTTTGAAATTCACTTTCAAATGAAGCTCACTGAGTATGTCATATCTTGTCACCTATAACAGTCATACCTAAATGATTTAGTTTTAGGGAAACCGTAAGGCCAATACATACTTAGGGTCATTATAAGTCAACAATATATCAAAATGTGTTCTCAATCAAGTAAAATTCTGAAATTCTTGTGTTTTCTATGCTTCAATTATTCATGAATAAGCAATATACAACATTATATACCTGTTCTGTTTCTACAAAATTGGCAACATGACCATCGTCATTTGTTCCCCGGACATTAAACCTAGTTCCAGCTCGTTCACAGCTTAATCTTGAAATGAGGCAAGCCTTTGCCTGTTTGTGAGCAGCATAAATTGTTCTGATTTCTACTCCCCCACACATGAGGCGTAATAACCAGTCATCACAATTCACACCATAGTGTTTAAGATGCAAATGCAAAGATTGGTTCCTAAGGGAAAAAGAAATAATTGTATTGAGTTATTAAGTCCTAAGTAACAAAGTAAAAAATTTAAAACATTAATTTAGAACATTAATTTAAGGTTATTTAAAAGGCAACAAATACTAATCAATTGATTTATATTTTCTATGTTAATTATCTGAAGATAAGGCTATAAAAAGAGATCAGTGTTCTTAAGTTACATAATGCATTGTCAGCATTAAAGAATCTTTGTGTGTATATGTGTAGTTTTAGCATTGTGTCTCATTTCTGTTATATCTTTTTTTTCTTTTTTTTGGTGCTAATCCTGGGGTTTGAACTCAGGGCCTAGGCTCTGTCCCAAAGCTTCTTTTGTTCAAGGCTAGCACTCTACCACTTGAGTCATACCTCCATCAATGGCTTTTTTGGTAGCTTTGATGGACTTAAGAGTCTCACAGACTTTCCTGCTTGAGCTGGCTTTGAACTGCAGTCCTCAGATCTCAACCTCCTGAGTAGCTTGTATTACAGGCATAAGCCACTGGCACCCAGGTTTAGTTTCCTTTATTAACAAAAATGTGTTGTTGTTTTAATTCTCTGAATGTCTTCACAGCTGCTGACTAATGGCAGCTTCAACTTTCCACTGGGATAAAACCATTCAATTTTCAAGTATTTGATACTTTAGCTATAAAATATACTGTATCCTAAAAAGAGGATTTAGGTTGTTACAAGTGCATAAATTCTAAAATCTTTTATTTTCTTATGTAAATTGAAACAAGTTTTCCAATCCTTAGTAAAATAACAAAAACGAAAAAGCAAAATTCACCTTCCATGTACTCATCATCCTTTTGTTCAATCTATCTCCTACTGGACAAACCCCTTAGGCTCTCTATGATCTACCCTTAATTGAATAAAAGTATGAATGAATTACTCTTACTGGTTAATCTTGGCAAATGAAACTGCATCTGTATAGATTTCTACTTTGGCAGAAAAGCTTTTCTCTCCAGACTAGAACTGAGGATAAGAATGATCAGGGAATCAAAAGGTGAGTACAGTGCCCAATGCATGGCTGCAATGTTGAAGTCCTTTCAAAGGACTTTAATATCTTCTACTAGAAAAGGCACTGAGTTGACACAGGTCAACTTTGGAAAGCCTATTTCTGAATGCTAGACAAAAATACATTCCATCACTACTAGGTTCTATGAGCTATTATCTTTTATATTACGAACAAGGTCTTCTATCCCATCATTGTTTCCTCCTTCACTGAGCCCAAATCTCTGATCATGTTCTACAGCTTTAGCTCATTCTGCCCTCTCTGTTCCCCAGAGGAATGGCATAATTCCTCTGGGCCAAGACTTCCATGTAAATTATGAAGCATAACTAGAGCTTAGTTTTGTCTTTCAAGATTGTTGTTGACTTTGCATCCTGCAATAAACAGGGCAAATGTGTCAAACATAAATGCACACTACTCAAGAACCATACAAATGATGATGAAAGAAATAGGGAGAGAAAATACACAGGTTAAAGGCTTGAATCTCAACTATGGAGGGAACAGAGAGCGGGAACACTGGTTTTACAATATATGTTAATACAGTGAAATACAGTGAAATATAATTTATACCTGACATTAAAGAGAAAAGGTACCAAAGATGATGGCTGTAGACAAAAGTCACTACACAAGCAACCCAGTATGCTATCATAAAGGAATACTAATTATATTCTCATGTGATCTCACCATTTTATGCCTATTTATAATACAGCACAGTGATGTATTATCAAGTAATGTATCACAGTATCTACATAAGCTTTATTTACTGTAGTACTTTGTCCCAGTATACTATTTTTTTGGGGGGGATCTGATCGTGGGGCCTGAACTCTGGGCCTGGGGGCTGTCCCTCAGCTCTTCAGCTCAAGGCTAGCGCTCTACCACTTGAGCCACAGAGCCACTTCCGGCTTTTATCTTTTTGCTTATGTGGTGCTGAGGAATCGAACCCAGGGCCTCAGGCATGCAAGGCAAGCGCTCTACCACTGAGCCACCTTCCCAACCCCTCAGTATACTATTTCTTTACAGTCTGTTGCTTTTAGATTAGTATACTAAGTCTGGGGAGCAGCTCAATGGGAGAGCATTT
>NW_027205951.1:0-10022 GCF_024711535.1 Dipodomys merriami
GCTCATCTTCCATTTCTATCTGCTTCCCAGGCTGAAAAATCAGCCAAATAGCTGGGTTAAGTCCCTTATCTAAGCTCCATGGCAAAGAGGAATTATCTGAGAAGCAGACTCTGTACTAAGAGAAGAGGGATCTTGCTATGTAGTCCATCCAGGCTGGCCTTGAACTCATAATCTTCCTGCTTCAGCCTTCCCAGTGCTGGGGTTAGAGATGGGAGCCACCATGCCTGGTCCCTGGTATTACATCTTATTGTGAAGATCTATTGGTCAAGATAGGAGAATGGGACTTTTTTATTTCACGTTAGGTTAGGCTCAATGTAACTTTTATATATTAAGGCACCTGGTCGATGGCTTCTGTTCCTCTGTTTGTACTCATGCCATGCACATGTTCAGGGAGGCATGCCCGGGACAGGCCTGATGCTCTGGCCAACATGAACTACGTAGCAAGATCCTATGTGTGCTGTGTGTGTGTGTGTTGGTGGGGGGAATCAATGCCTGGTTCAGACTGAGAACCATCACATTCCTCAAAGTTCCAAGCCCAAATATGGCAGCAGGAAAGAGTCCCCGACCTGCAAGTTCCCCCTCTCCCATCTCCTCTTCACTCTGTTCTGTCTTCTGCTATGAGGGACATCAGGTGAATGCACCTCATCACCCCACTCCCCACAAACACATCTGGGGTACCCCTCAACCAAGCACTAACCCAGCAACAAGATGGTCTGATCTGGGCTGAAGTGGAGGCAGGACAGGCCCCACGGCACCTGAATGTGAGCGGAGGAGTTGCTTGTGCAGGGAATTTGAGTGAGGAAACGGGGGGAGAGAACAGCAGAGCTGCTTTCCTGGAACCCTGATAGCAAGTCAGCTACTGGCAGAGCCAGGATGAGAATGAGGAAGAGCCCAGGTTTTCTGCCTCCATGTCCTGTGTGCTTGCTTGTTGGCGTCTCTCCCTTTCATCCTCCTCCATCCTTACCACTGAGAGCCGGCCCTTTTGACCAGCCCACGTCGATTCACAGCATTCTCCTGTAAAAACTCTAATATCTTGGTCAAAAATAGACCTGATCAAATATTCTTTGTGCATGCGTGTGTGTGTGTGTGTGTGTGTGTGTGTGTGTGTGTGTGTGTGTGTATGCACACATGCATGCATGGTGGTCCTGGGGCTTGAACAGCCTGGATGCTATCCCTGAGCTTCTTTTGCTCAAGGTTAACACTGTACTACTTGAACCATAGCTCCACTCATGGGTTTTTTTGGTTTGTTTGTTTGGTTGGTTGGTTGGGGTTTTGTTTTTGTTTTTGGCAGTTTAGTGGAAATAAGAGTCTCATTAACTTTTCTACCTGGGCTGGCTGCACACTGTGATCCCTAGATCTCAGCCTCCTGAGTAGCCAGGATTACAGGTATGAGCCACTGGTTCCCAGCAAGACAGGACTCTTGAAGTCATCTGTGTGTTATTTCTATAAAGTACGTGGCTCAAGGTAGGCCCCTGCTGGTATAATTAGTAACATACCTGGAAAGTGGCTACGCTGAGATCAGGCCTAGTGTCTGGCCTGCAGAGCTTACATTCCACCCTTCACATCACATCTTACGTGATACAAAATCCCTGGGAAATAATTGTTCTTGTTGTTGTTGTCGTTTTCCCAGTACTCAGGGATTTCATGCTCTTTCTTGGCTTTTTCTGCCCTGGGGCTGGCACTCTACCGCTTGAGCCACACCTCCCCTTCTGGATGTTTGCTAGTGAGCTGGAGTTTAAAGAGTCTTGCAGATTGCTCTACCTGGGCTAGCTTCAAACCATGATCCTCATATCTCAACCCCCTGAGTGTCTAGGATTATAGGCATGAGCTGCCAATCAGCTACTAGCCTGATCAAATATTCTATCCAGAGGTCCTGGGGATGTCTGAAGTCCCAACACCAGGGCTCACGTGATCTACAGGCAGGCAGGCCTCTTTCTGGGCTCTCCTTAGGAAGCACAGGAATATAACAGCTGTGTATAGCAGGGAAAGACTCAACAGGCTTCTCTACAAGGATCTGTTTCTGAGAAGCAAAGGAAAATTGGAGGCCATTAACATCTCAAAATTAAATACATGGCAACCAGATAACTTTAATGTAGAAATGAACTAAGCAATGTCTGTGGAGGGGTACGCCATGTTTAAGGCCCAGATCAAAAGCAAGGACAGAGGATGACCAAGGAGGGGCCACACAGATGTTTCTAGCCAGGGTCATCTGAGGGGCGAGGCACCAGGGCCGGTGTCCCTGAGATCCACAAGTAGTTGTCCTAAGGGCCACCCACCCAGAGAGTGAGAACTCAGTAAATAATGGCTAAGAGAGAGCAAGGGTGTGTATGTAGATGGGCAAGATGAAGGGCTGGAAGGAAGAGAATGAAGGAATCTAGCCTTTGGTTGTCCATAGATCAGCAGAGTTCTGGTTGCATTTGCTCCTATACTTCTGGAACTGTTTTCAGTTTGGGAATATTAGATACCACTTTGAACCCAACCCTTTCTTTCTTTGTTTGAATTGAAACAGGTATGATGTAATCAGGACAGCTAAACTCTTAACAAAGAAAGCCCCTCAGAGCCTAGCTACTCAGGAAGCTGAGATCTGAGGATCGCCATTCAAAGCCAGCCCAGGCAGGAAAGTCTGTGGGACTCTTATCTCTAATTAACTACCAGAAAACCAGAAGGGACACTGTGGCTCAAAGTGGTAGAGTGCTACCCTTGAGCAAATACAGCTGAGGGGCAGCGCCCACGCCCTGAGTTCAAACCCCACAAGGGACAAGAAAGAGCTGGTTTCAAGAAGCCACCTGACCATCCCTCTCTCCATCTCTTTTCTCCCTACCTCCTCCCTCTCATCAGCCCCGAATGCTGTGTAGATGCTGTCACACTGCAGTGTTGCAACTATCAGGGAGACCCAGCTCCCCCAAATCACATCTAAACCTTTCCTCACCAATGGCTCATGCCTGTAACCCTACCTCTTCAGGAGGCTGAGAGATGAGGATCGTGGTTCCAAGCTAGCCTGGGCAGGAAAGTCCATGATCACTCTTAACTCCAACTAACCAACAAAAAGCCAGAGCTCAACTGTGACTCAAGTGGTAGAGTTCCCACCTTGAGCAAAAAAGCCATGCAAGGGCTGGGAAGGTGGCTCAGTGGTAGAGCACTTGCCTTGCATGCATGAGGCCCTGGGTTCGATTCCTCAGCACCACATAAGCAAAAAGAAAAAAGCCGGAAGTGGCGTTGTGGCTCAAGTGGTAGAATGCTAGCCTTGAGCTGAAGAGCTGAGGGACAGCGCCCAGGCCCAGAGTTCAGGCCCCACAACCAGACCCAGAAAAAAAAAAAGCCACACAAGAGTTGCAAGACCCTGAGTTCAAGCCCTAGTACAATAGTTAGCTGTGAGTTAACTGGGATGAAGCTTTGCTGTTTAGCTTTAACAAGTCTGTGTCCGTGCAGCAGAGAAAACAGAAAACATGCTTGTTTGGAAGTCAAAAAAAAAAAATGGTGATGCCACGCACCAATGACTCATGCCTGTAATCCTAACTACTCAGGAGGCTGAGACCTGAGGATCAAGGTTTGAAGCCAGCCTGGGCAGGAAAGTCTGTGAGATTCTTATCTCCAGTGAACCACCAGAAAATCGGAAGTGGTGCTGCGGCTTAAAGTGGTAGAGTGCCTTGTGCATAAAAAGCTCAGGGATAGCGCCCAGGCCCTGAGTTCTAGTACCACAGCAGCAGATGAGGAGAGAGAGAGAGAGAGAGAGAGAGAGAGAGAGAGAGAGAGAGAGAGAGAGAGAGAGAGAGAGAGAGGAGAGAGAGAGAGGGAGAGAGGGAGAGAGAGAGGGAGGAGAGAGAGAGAGAGAACCTGAAGCCCTCAGAACTACCTAAATTAAAAGGTAAAATTTTTAAAAATGAGGGTAATACCAGTGCCTGCCTCATGGTGTCACTATAGAGACTTACTGAGTTTAGGGCAAGGTGGTAAGAAAATAAGCATTAGCACACCCAGTCAAGGTATGGCCAAGTGGATCATTATTTCAATCCTGGCTCTGAGAGAAGTTCTAGAGAAGTTGTTATCACTGCCATGACTTGAGAGGAGCGATCTAGTCAGGGTAAGCATTGTTGCCTGGCAGGGGGCAGTCCGTACTATTTCTTTTCTTGGTTCCCTCCATCCCTCCTCATGAATGTGTCCTACACTGACCCTCTCTCTCTCTTTTTGTCAGTGGTGGGGCTTGAACTCTGGGCCTGGGCACTATCCCTCAGCTCTTCAGCTCAAGGCGAGCACTCTACCACTTGAGCCACGGCGCCACTTCCAGTTTTCTGAGTGGTTTATTGGAGATAAGAGTCTCATGGACTTCCCTGCCTGGGCTGCCTTTGAACTGTGATCCTCAGATCTCAGCCTCCTGAGTAGCTAGGATTACAGGTGTGAGCCACTGGGGGCCGCTGACCCTGTCTCTTTAGGATCTCAAGGTAGCCGCAAGGTGAATGGCTCAGAGGAAAGACAGCTGCAATGAAGAAATGGAGGCAGCGATGCCAAGCTTTTATTCCCCTCCTGTTCTTAGTTAATTCATAAGTAATTTTTTTGTAAAGTCTAGCCTTTTTAGCAAAAGCAGTTTCTAAGTACTTGTTATAAAGACATACTTCTCTTTGAGTGAACAAACCCATGCCACATTCTTGCTATTTAAAACCATTCCTTACTTGGCAATACCAGTAAGCTGGATTCCCAAATACCAGTGCATTTCATCCTGGCTTTTCCTACCCACCTCAAAAAAAAAAAAATAACCAGGAGGACATTTCTAAAAGTGGTATCCACCTCACACTATCTAAAGACCTCACTCAGAATAGCCCCAGACAAGACCCCAGCGGAGCATTTTGAGCAATTTGAAAACTCGACTGATTCACAGTTTTTCTTTTTCTTTTTAGATCAAGACTGTGTCTAAATAAAGCACAAGAGAAGCTGGTGTTTTAAGCCCTTTGGAACAAGATGAAAATAGCTCCCAGACTCCCTCCCTCCCCAACTTTTCCACCTCAAACACCTGACTTACAGGAGCTCCTGGGCCAGTGGCCAAGGGACTTGTAATTCCAACTATGGTTAAGGGGCTGTCATTTAATGAGGCTCCATTGTTAGCTTGGGACGGGAAAGTGGGGATGGGCTCCTGGCCACTGGGCTCTGGCTTAGCCCTGCACACTCCGAATATCTGACCCGTGAAAGATGATGGGGTAGGGCTCTGATCACCAGCTCTTCAAGGGGCCAAGCAGACCACCCTATGGCACAGCTCTGGCCTGGGAGAGAAGCTGCCCTATACCGAACTGATGGGCTGAGCACCTGCCTCTCCTGGAGCCTGGCTCCAGTGGAGATGTGCTTTAGAAACTCCCTGCCCAGGACAGGCTAGAAAGGGCATGGGTCAGATCAGTACTACTAGGGAGCTTCAATGCACACTTTCCTGAAGCTCCCCTGCCTTTCTCCCAAGTTCAGTGGGATCTCTTCCTCTCTGCTCTGTGGGGACGAAGTTTTAAATCAACTATGAGGCTGGGAAGGTGGCTTAGTGGTAGAGTGCTTGCCTAGCATGCATGAAGCCCTAGGTTCGATTCCTCAGTACCACATAAACAAAAAAGGCCAGAAGTGGTGGTATGGCTCAAGTGGTAGAGCTCTAGCCTTGAGCACAGAGAAGCTCAGGGACAAAGCCCAGGCCCTAAGTTCAAGCCCCAGGACTGGCAAAAATTAAATTAAATTAAATGAGCTAGAAGAAGTTAGATGCTGGTGGCTCACATCTGTAATCCTAGCTACTCATGAGGCTGAGATTTGAGGATCACTATTTGAAGCCACCTAGACAGAAAAGGCCATGGAACTCTTATCTCCAATTAACCATCAAAAAAAAGGCCAGAAGTGTAGCTGTGGCTCAAGAGGTAGAGTGCTAGCCTTGAGCAAAAGAAACTCAGGGACAGCGTCCAGGGCTTGAGTTCAAAACCTAGGACTGGTGCATGTACACGCTTGCATACACACAAGCACGGACACACACACACACACACACACACACACACATACACAGCAAAAGCCTGGAAAAATGTAGGTGTGAATATTTCTTTTGATCACAAAACACAGTACCATTGTTCCTTGGTCCCCACAGGAAATTGGTACCACTAATGCCAAGTTCAACAGATGTTCATGTCTCATTTTAAATGGCATATTTACAACATCCTATTGTATCCTTGAAATCATCTCTTGATTATGTCTACTGACTACTCCAATGGAAATACAATGTAAATAGCTGTTTAAGGAATGAAAAACAGGCAGTAGTCTACATGTGTAACTATAATGCAATTTCATTGAATGTTTTTTGTGTTTTTTAGTTGTTGTTGGTTGTGGGTACTGTCCCTGAGCTTTTGTGTTCAAAGCTAGCGCTCTACCACTTTGAGCCAGTGCACCACTTCCTGTTTTCTAGTGGCTAATTGGAGATAAGAACCTCATGGACTTTTCTGCCAAGGCTGACTGAATCATGAGCCTCCGATCTCAGCCTCCTGAGTAGCTAGGATTACAGGCGTGAGCCACCAGCACCTGGCTATCTGAATGTTTTTGTTGCCAGATTGGTTAAAATGGAGGATGCAGGGGTCTGACTTGAAACTGGCATCTGCTTTCTGTTACAGCATTGAAATGTGGCAGCCACTGAGGGAACACAACCTGTCGCAGGTGAGTGGCTCACGGTGTTCTCAATCAACCACCTCTCACAGAGAAGAAAGGACAATTCCTCATTCTCCTCCACACATTAAAATAGAACCGGCTGTTATGGATTCCTCTTGGAAAATGTACACTATGATAAAGGTCCTGGTAAGTCCTGTAATGACAGCCCTGGCCACTGGGAAGACAGCATCAGCTGGTTCAGAGAGTACATCTCCTGTGAGCAGGGCTGGGCCAGCCATTTGATGCACATCAGTTCATTCACGCCTTTCTTCTGTGCAATGAGGTATTATCCCCAACATTTTCTTGTGTCAGTACTGGGGTTTGAACTTAAGGCCTCTTACTCTTGCTCAGCTTTATTGATCACACCAGGTACTCTTTGACCACTTGCGCCACACCTCTAGTTTGGCTTTTTGCTGGTTAATTGGAAATAAATTTGTACAAATGTATACACATTTGTATACACATTTGTACAAGCTGGCTTTAAACCTGGATCCTCAGATCTCAGCCTTCTGCGTAGCTAGGATTACAGGATGACCAGCTAAATATAATTCTTGGTGGGTATGTGTGTGGTAGTACTGGGGCTTGAACTCAGGGCTTGGAGCCCTCAGCTTTTTTGTTCATGGTTGGTGCTCTACCATGTGAGTCACACCTCCAGTTCCAGTATTCATTTCATTTTACAGAGGAAAATACTAAAGCCCAGAGACCCTAAGTTACTGGAGATCAGAGACTGACCCTTGGGTTTCTCCAGCAGCAAAGATAAAGAGGCAAAGAGAGTTACGCTTGGCAGTAGCCATTTGGAATGACTGAAGAGCAGGTCTGGTTAAATGGTTTCCTTCCTCCCTTGCCCCTTAAGGTGTGTACCAAGCTGAACCATCTAGAAATAAATTATCCACAACCATCCCATCATGGCACAGGGTTTAGCTGTGTCTTGCCTCCTGTGGGGTAAATGTGAGCAACTCTCTTAACCTGGGCCCATGGGAATCACCTGGCGAGTTTGAACAATTCTGCTGAACACCCTAGGCTGCCACTGGCAGGCCGGGTCAGGGCGTTTTCCCATCCCACCAGGTGATTGGAACCCACAGAGGACCCCAAGGCCTTCTGGGAAGGCTTCTTGTAGAAAGGCCCTCAAGTGTGGGCGGTCTTCCCCTTCGGACATCATCTCAAAGGTGGACTGATGTTTACCAAGTGGCTAAATGTCACTCAGAACTGACCCCGCCCCTTAGGACCAAACACCAAAGGACAATGCCCTGGCCCTGAGTTCAAGCCCCATGACTGACAATACAAAGAAGATGAAAAGAGGTGAGTCTCAAGGTCTTTCCCAGCTTTGAAATGCTGCGATGATAAAATATGATAGACCTCGCTGGGTGCCTGGTACCTGCCTGTAATACCAGATTCTCTGGTGAGATAAGAGAAGTAAAAGTTCAAGGCCAGCCAAGGTAATATAAGATAGCTGGCCCCTGACTTAATTAAAAAAAAAAAAAAACTAAGCCACTATAGTCCTGAATTTTATACAATTCAAGAACAATTTTGTTGTTGTTGTTGGTCATGGGGCTTGAACTCTGGGCTTGGACACTGTCCCTGCGCTCTTCAGCTCAAGGTGAGCGCTCTACCACTTGAGCCACAGCGCCACTTCTGGTTTTCTAGTTGTTTATTGGAGATAAGAGTCTCACAGAGTTTCCTGCCCTGGCTGGCTTTGAACCATGATCCTCAGATCTCAGCCTCCTGGGTAGCTAGGATTACAGGCGTGAGCTACCGGCACCCAGCTCAAGAACAATTTTAAGAGAAGTTGATTACAGACACAGAAGTTGAATGAGGTGCGCGCGCGCGCACACACACACACACACACACACACACACACACACACACACACACACACACGACAATGAGAAAGAGCTGCCTTTCTCTGCTGCCATCATGTCTGAAGGGCTGAAGGCTGGCGAGGTACAGAGCTTTGCAAGGTATTCCCTCTTGGCTTGATTGTCTGGGAAAAGAGGTAAGGCTTGTATGTGGACCCTCCCATCTCCTGTCAGCACAAGGAAGGTGCTAGAACAATCCCGTGGGCCTTAGGAGACTGTGTAACGTGGTTCTGAGTGTAGATTCAGCCTGCCCTGAGTCTCCATCTTGGCCTTACCACTGTCATGCTATAAATTAGGCTGTGTCATTTTAGGGCAACTTAATGTCACCTCTCTGTTTCATTGTGTGTGATACTGGGATTTGAACTCAGGGCCTCCTGTGGCGCTTCATTGAACCTCTCTGAGGCTTTGCTCTAAGAGTGGAAGGAAGCGTAATTCCCACCTCACAGAATGCAGAGCCCGTGAAATGGTGCCCTTGAGGGACATGACACCTTGTGGGTGATCAACACAGCTCCCAGAGCTCTGCCACGGGATCCAGAGACTTACTGTACTCTTGGTCCCATGGCCCACCCAGCATGCCTCACTGCAGGTAGAACCTACCACAGAAAAGCTGGAAAAGCCAGGTACCAGTGAATGGCTCACACCTCTTATCCTAGCTACTCAGGAGGCTGAGATCTGAGACTCACAGTTCAAAGCCAGCCCGGGCAGGAATGTCATTAAGAGTCTTATCTCCAAAACCTGCAAGTGGAGCTGTGGTTCAAGTGGTAGAGCGCTCTTCCTTAGTGAAAAAGCTCAGGGACAGTGCATAGGCTCTGAGTTCAAGCTCCAAGACCAGTACACACAGAGAAATTAAAAAGAAAAAAACAAAGGCCGGGCGCTGGTGGCTCACGCCTGTAATCCTAGCTACACTCAGGAGGCTGAGATCTGAGGATCGAGGTTCAAAGCCAGCCTGGGCAGGAAAGTCCATGAGACTCTTATCTCCAATAAAGCACTAGAAAACCGGAAGTGGTGCTGTGGCTCAAGTGGTAGAGCACTTGCCTTGAGCTGAAGAGCTCAGGGACAGTGCCCAGGCCCAGAGTTCAAGTCCCATGACCAACAACAACAACAAAAAAGCTGTCCCAAAGCAAACACAAGGCGGGAGAGAGGGATCCCAGCAACCCAGCCTGACCTCCACCCCGGACAAAGCAGGGCCATCTTTGGAGACAGAAGCATTAAATTATAGCCAGTCCAAAAAAAAAAAAAAAATGAGCCAGCCAGAAGGGAGCCTAGACCCAGCTCATTGTCCCTCCCAAGCCCATGTTATTCAAATGTGGGCTAGGGAACGCCTGGCTTGCCAAAGGCCTCCACGTGGTCATCTAGAAGCTTCTCCCTGACAGCACAGCACACCCCTAGGATGACAGGGCTCGGCCTAACCCCAGGTTAAATGCATAATGTGCTTATTATACATTTAAGTATATTGTTGATGTTTTGAAGGGGTAGCTTCAACCTTTGGGTATATAACTATCATTAAGGAGATCCTTTGTA
>NW_027205952.1:0-9970 GCF_024711535.1 Dipodomys merriami
CTTCTTTCTACACTTTTTCCTTCTGTGTATATTCGAATGCCCAGTAAGATGTGAGCTCTGGGTGACACATAGGGGTTCTCCCAGTATGAGTTCTCTGATGTTCAATGAGATGAGAGATCTTGTGGAATGCTTTTAGACAGTTCTGATATGGGTAGGCTTTGGCTTCAGTGTGAGTACTCAGGTGCTGCAAGAGGGCTGAGCAGACATTGAAAGTCTTCTCACACTCCCACACTCAAATGTTCTGTCCACCATGAAATCTGGTGTTATTTAAGGGAGGAGATCTGTACAAACACCTTCCTACAGTTCTGATATACATTGGCGCTTTCTCCAGTGTGGATCTAACTTTGATATGATTTCAAAAGATGAGTTAATATTTTGCTTGCACAATGTCCACAAGTTCACGAAGTCCATTCTGGTAGGACCAGGTTATGAATCTTTAGTGTGGGTCATTTTATGGACTGAAAACTACCTTGGGTTCCGGAACATTTGAATCTCTTCGTTGCATCGTCAAAGTTGGCTCACATAGTGAACCCTTCTAAAAAAGAATCTGCTGCTCTCAATGGTGAAATGCTTTTCTTAAAACCACTGTTTCCCTTGCTTCCTTCAGAGCCCTTTTGGTGAATGTTCACAGGGGACCTGCTTGCCACAGAACCGCTGCTCTCCTTGACTCTGCCCACTTCACAGTCCTTCTGGTAGAAGTTTTACATGTGAACCACGAATTATGTTTTTACCTCTCAAGCTACGTTTGCTCACGAACGTTCTAGAAGGAATGTCTAGGCTCCAGCCTCCATCTTCAGCACAGAAGGCATGAACCTGAGCATTCCCGGGACTAAGCCACTTCTTGGTTCAGGGTAAGAACTTCCACCACGTTATTTTTCTTCAATGGATTCATGGCAGGAAGAAAATCCAGTTGAAGTACTCCTATAGCCCCAGTTCATTCTAGAAAGGAGTCTTGAAGAATTTCTCTCTCCACTGGTCAGCAGTCTTTTGCTTTCTGTAATGGAGATATCAGATCAGCTTTGGAAAGATAGAGTTCCACTGAGACCAGCTTTCTGTAGTTTCCCAGTGTCACTTTCCTGTACAAGGAATTCTCTGGAGGCTCAGCAGGCCCTGCTCCTACAGGGTGAAAGTCAGTGCTGTTTCTTCAAAGTTCACTGGTTCATGTGACCAGGATACATTAGTCTGTAAGACCATATTTATGTTCTCTTCTACATCACTTTCATGAGTGAGCAGAGTTCAGGCTCAGGCTGTTGGCACCAGTGGACCCATGATTGGGAATTACACTCTTGGAGTTCTCCCCTGAATCAACTCTATTTCAGTTAATATTTTTGTATGTAATTCTATACCACCCAACAAATTTACTTACAAATTTATACATAAAATCTAGCTTTCAAATGTATGTGAAAGCATGCAACATTTGTCACTATGGCCTAGCTTCACATAATGTAATATTTTCCCCAGGTCTTTCCATTTCTTGACAAATGGTACTTAATAGCAGTATAAATAGTTATAAATTCAAATCCCATGTTATTCATTTTGCCATTTAAATGTCTTCCATTACCTTATTTCCTTTGAATTCTACACACAACTACAAGCATTTGTTTTACTGTTAACTTGATCCTGTATTTATTTTTCCTTTCTTTTTTCCTTCTTTCCTTCTTTCCTTGTTTCCTTCTTTCTTTCTTTCTTTCTTTCTTTCTTTCTTTCTTTCTTTCTTTCTTTCTTTCTTTCTTTCTTTCTTTCTTTCTTTCTTTCTTTCTTTCTTTCTTCCTTCCTTCCTTCCTTTCTTTCTTTCTTTCTTTCTTTCTTTCTTTCTTTCTTTCTTTCTTTCTTTCTTTCTTTCTTTCTTTCTTTCTTTCTTTCTTTCTTTCTTTCTTTCTTTCTTTCTTTCTTTCTTTCTTTCTTTCTTTCTTTCTTTCTTTCTTCTTTTATTGTGAAAATACTGTACAGAGGGGTTACACTTACATGTGCAAGGGAATGAATACATTTCTTATCAAGCATTGTTGCCTCCTCCTTTGTTGCCCCTTCCCAACCCTTCCCATCCCCACCATTCCTTTCTTTTTATAAATTGATTTTCCACTTATTTTGGTGGTTCACTTCAAATAGCAGCCTCTGTGTAGTTGCAATTGACTTTCAATCAATTACATTATTTTTCATTTGATTCAAATTTTTCAGAAATAAAAACACATCTCTACTCACAGGATATGTGCTAAATTTCATTCAATCACATATGTCCTTGTCATAGGTAAACTTGAACCAAAAAGTTGGCAATAATGCACAATAAATACTGGATGTATATTGTGATTAAATCAAACCAGTACTTGTATTTTACAGAAGAGCTCAATTCTAAAGCACTCAATTGGTTGGAAACTTAACTAAAAATAATGACAGTACTTAAGAATATTAGCCTAGCCATCATTTTCTATTCTGCTTTGAAAGAGAAATGTGTTTGTATTACTATTCATTCACCATGCGTCTAAATCTGAAATTTTATATGAAATGTTATATTTCAAAATGTATTAAAATTTTATTTTTAAAGTAGAGAAACTATATATTATCAGGTCTAAAAGCATAAAGTGGATTAATATTAAAAAATAAATGGCCAATGAAGAAAGAATTTGTGACTTAAACTCGGTTTAGATTCATTTGCCTCTTGTGGGTAATAGTGTCGTACACATTGAAAATTCAGATTTTTAGAAAAGGCCTGTTTTGCCTTCAGACTTGCCTTATTGAACCACCATTTACATCTCTGATGATAGTTGTTTAGAACATGTATGAAGTCAGATCAAATGGTGGAACCAATAATTAATTAATCAATGTTGATTTAAAAATATTAGTTGGCTTTGATTTTCCTTATATTTTGTCTTTTGGTCTGCACTATCTTTGTTAATATATCTTTTCTCCTGGCCAGTTTGAAAGGGTAATTTTTTCATCATACTAGTACAGATTAATACAGAATTACTCTTTTCATTCAGCTTTTTTTGGTATGGTGTTATATTGGTCATTAGTTTGGGATAATTAACAATTTAAACCTTTGGATAATTATTTGTGTGGAAAAACATAATCATACTTTTCACCATTCGTAATAATTCAGCTTTATTTTTGTCTCTTTTATATTTATTTCTTTAGTTTGCCTGTTCAGTTCATTATTCCAAAGTTTGTTGTATCATTCTCTTATATTTAATGTCTCATTTTTTTCTTGGTAGCTTGAATATTTCACAAGTATCCATGCTCTAATTTTTCTCCATTTCCTCATGTGCCTGTACTTCTGGATCGAGTTTTAGACAAAGTTTATTTTATAGTCAACAAACCCATACCCACACATACACAAACTAAACTTCTTAAGTATTACTACACCTTAACCAAGGTTGTCTTACTTCCATACTAACAATTAACATTCTCAAAAGTTTACTAATAAACAAAACTAAAGGATTTGGTTTAGTCCCTAAGTAGTTCACTCTTCAGAGAGATGTTGCTTCAATATTTAACCTCTCATTTTCTCACCTTCTAGAAACTCACGTCACCTTGACTTTTCATATTTTGTGTCTTCTCTAACCCTCATTTCTTTACTCCCCTGGATTTTCATTTAATGGTCTTTCACTGCACCACAAGCCTTTCCTAGTCAGCACTTGTTCTCCTTTCCATAATACTCTTATTCACATTTCTGGACACAACCACTGTACAAACTCTCCTACCCCAATTTTCAGACTTGAATTCCAACAGTGTAACATCTATGTATCTATGCATGTACGTATCTATCTGTCATCTGTATATTATTTCAGAATACTTACAGTTACACAAAAGATACTCTATAGAAACTCTTCTTTCTTACACTCAAATTTTCAAATAATTAATTAACTTCATTTTTATAATGAATCCTCAGTGAAGTATTTATGAATTCTTTTCCTTAAATTTCCTAATTAGCCTTGTCCAAAATGAGCCTACCAAAATCTTGCCTGGTATTCAACAACTACATTTTATATTTTAGAATCTGGGACTAGATGTTCAGACGTAAGCTAACATACATGTTGAAATAATTTCTAGCTAAAGAAAGACTACAGGATAATTTTCTTTTTTTCTAATCTTCCTTTGGACTACTACTGGTTGCTACTATTTTATGGGGTTTTTTGAATAAATATTACATTATTTCAATTAAGTAATTGTGAATAGTATTTCTTTTCATTGCACAGAAATGAGACAAGCAAATAAAATGTCTTAAATAATAAATATATTTTGTTGAGAATTTATCTCTGCTCTCAAAACCAATATATGTATTAGTATAAACATTGTTACATAATTTTGCAGCTACTGACTCTAGACTAATATACTTAAATTACAAGCTTATCCTTTAGTAATATTGAAGCAATGTATAATATGTACATTTGCTGGTGTGACAGAAGCTAGAACACTTTTAAACAAATTTAGGGTGAAACAAGTTGAAGGTGACCAGAGTAGGAGTAATGTAGTAATATACAAGATGCTCAGACTAAGTAAAATTTCTGCTTGTATTGCTGGGGACAGCTAGATTATCTTTTCCAATACTATTTCAGCATTCTGTGCTCAAATATTAAGCAATAACTTCTAGCTCTTGGTTGAAATATAAATTAGTTTCTCCTAAGAGAAATAATCTTTTAGTCTCTTTCTTTTAAATTTGGACTAGACATGCCAAAGACATATGAGCCCACACAATAACTTTAGAGTGAAAGATAGCTTCAGTACTTCAAAGTCATAGCCACATCCCTGCAGAGAATATTGAAGGAAAGCTTCTCATAAAATTCAACTCACAACCATGGTGCACAAATACTAAACTGTGAGCTTGAGAATGTGGGAAGACTAGGATTTATTATCAATGTCCCTCAGGTCGGTAGCAGACCTTCCAATACAGAATAAATCTAGGAATAAGTGGAACCAAAGAAGAGAGGCAATGAATTTCCTTCCTTGTTTTTATTTTTAATGTGTTAATCATCTCCTTATTTCTCAAGGATAATATTTCTAACAGCAATAGACTCTATGTTCTAAAAATGTGTTAGCAACTTTGGCGGGGGTTTGGGTGGGTAGTGGTGGAGGTGGGTGGGAAGGGATGGCAGGGGTAAAACAAATGAGGAGGCAACAATGCTCTGTAGGAAATATACTCACTACCTTGCTCATGTAATTGTAACCCCTCTGTACAGTATGTAAATAAAAAATATACAAAACTGAATAAAAAAGAAACAAAAATAAAATGTGTTAGCGTAATTTAATTAAGGTTTATAGACAGTGTATATTTTATAGACAGTGTATATCCTTTAATTTCCTTAAGTCTCAAGTTTAAAAATCTCAGTTTGTATATTGTCATGTCCCTGAGCCGAGGAGATAGCTTATTGTTGATAGTACCTTGATAAAGTAAAATCAGTTAAAAATACTTCCAATTCTGATTTCAACAGGAATCTTTATAAGTGTAGTAACTAGTGTTCTGAAAGTAGGAAGAAATGGTGCACTATTGAAATGGATTTTGGGAGAAAAGACTAAATGGCTTTTATCTCATGGTATACATATCATATTACATGATATATAACAATATAGTAAAAGTACTGCACATTTTAAATATACATGCAAAAATGTGAACAACGCTATAGAGATGACAATTTTGGCAAAAAACCAAAGGTAATTCACAAGATATGAAGGAAATAGCATCCCCAGCATTCCTAGAATGGCATGATGAAGATATCTCAATGGGGGTATGGGTTGTGAACAGTTTTATTAGCCTTCTTTGGAGCGTTAATTAGCTGGAGATCTAAATCAAAATTGACAGCTAGCAGAATCTTTTTCTCTTGAGTTAAAGTCAAACTAATTAAATTCCAGAAGGAAAACATTTTCCTTCTAGGATCCTTGATCTGTCATCCTTGTATAGTGTAAAAAAAGAGTACTATGGCCTGACAATAATGTAATCAGCTGCTAGACTTTCACTACTTATGTGTTCAGATAAATATAAAATAGACCATTAATACTGTTAAAGATTATGCTTAAAATAATGCATGCACAAATCACAAATCTTTTTTTAAAATATCAGTATGAAAGATGAGTCCTATTACTGTCAGTCAATATCTAAGAAATATAGCAAATATTTGATAAAATATTTTCAATTTTATGTATTTCATAAATTGACTCAATTCATTAAGTGAAAACCATATATTCTCAACTACATACCTTGCTGTGTCTTTATTATTAAAAAAAAAAGAACTGTGTTATTTAATCTTTGGAGCCACAGAAGTTCAACTGTAAGGTTACAAGCCACTATTTTGCTGTGAGTTTCAGTTGGTAATCATTTCCTTCCTACATTCACATTTTCTTTTGGTCAGATTGCCTATGTCTTTATGGGATTGTAGTTTATGTAGTATTCCACAGGAACAGGGTACTGTTTGTCATACGTGGCAAAATACTATATCAATAACAAAAATGTAGTTTTCTATAGTTTATCTTATTCTGTACATACATTTTCCTTGTTGTAAATGTTAATGATATTTATTTTTAGATTTTTTTATTATTTCATCAAGATATACCTATAATTATTTACTTTGTTTTTCTTGTTTGGTGGACTAGTGAATTCCTTTAATCACTGGATATTTACTTTTTAATCAAATTTCTGATAAGATATTGACTTCTCTTTTTTTATATTGTCCATACTCTTGTTTATGTTACTCTATTACACAAGCATTGGTCCTCTTATGATGTCTCATTACTCACTGATACATGAGTCATTTTATTTCATTTTCTCTTTACATAGTTCATGTTGGATGGTACTATGGCAATGTCAGTGAGGTCAACATTTGTTATTTCCTTAATTGACAATATGGCCAATAATTTTTTCAGTGAAATGATTACCTTTTCGTTGAATTTTATAACTACAAGTTTGATTCAGGTCTTTTCACTAAATTAACTTAACCAAAGAAGTGAAGGACCACTATGATGAAAACTTTAAAAACCTGAAAAAGGAAATCAAAAGAGTACTTAGAACGTGGAAAAACCTCCCTGCTCCTGGATTGGAAGGATCAAAATCATGAAAATGGCAATACTTCCCAAGGCTATCTTCAAATTCAATGCCATACTTATCAATATTCCAACCTCATTCTTCAAGGAAATAGAAGAGGCAATCCAAAAATTCATAGGGTACAATGAAGGACCCCGAAAGCAAGAATGATCCTTAACAGAAAGAACAGTGCTGGAGGAATATCAATACCAAATTTTAAACTCTACTACAAAGCCATAGTAATAAAAACAGCTTGGTACTGGCACAAGAACAGACCTTAAGACCAATGGAATAGAACTGAAAACCCAGAAATGAACCCACATACCTATAGCCATCTAATTTTCCACAAGGGAGCAAGAAAAGAAAATAGAATGGAAGAAAGCAGCCTCTTCAGTAAATGATGCTGGCAAAATTGGTTAACCCCCTTTAGAAAACTAAAGCTAGATCCTTATATACCACCCTGCACCAGAATCAACTCCAAATGGATCAAAGAACTCAGAGTCAAAGCAGGCACTCGGAAAACATTACAGGACAGAATAGGAGAAATCCTACCTCTCTTTGGCATAGGCCGATTATTTTTTTATTGTGAGAATACCATACAGAGGAGTTACAATTATAAGGGCAAGATAACGAGTACATTTCTTATCAGGCATTGTTCCCTCCTTTTTGTTTCCCCTTCCTATTCCTTCCCATATTCCACCCATCTCCCCCTATCTGATCCTCCCCCCTCCCCCGACCAAAGTTGTTAAGTTTGTTTTTCCAAATAATGACTTGTACATCTCATTGTTGCAATGTGTCCACCTGTATCCCTACTTAAAAGATTTGTTTTTGCCCTTCCCCTCCACAAATTATACCAACATCAAATTCAGTGAAAGCATGGGTTATAACATAGAGACCCAGAAACACAACAAATCAAGGAAAGGTTGGACAAATGGGATTGCATAAAATTGCAGAGCTTCTGCATGGCCAAGGACATAGCTAGCAAGATCAATAGAAAGCCCACGGATTGGGAGAAGATCTTCACTAGCCATACAACGGACATGGAACTCATACCTAAAATATACCTGGAACTCAAAATATTAAATCCCCCAACAACAAATCCTCAAAGAAACAACTGCCCAATAAATAAATGGGCTAAAGACTTAAAGATAAACTTCTCTGAAGAGGAAAGAAGGATGGCCAATAGACACATGAAGAAATGCTCAACCTCCCTAGCCATAAAAGAAATGCAAATCGAAGCAACACTGAGATACCACCTCACCCCAGTTAGAATAGCTATACTTAAGAACTCTCATAACAACAGATGCTGAAGGGGACGTGGCCAGAATGGAACCCTACTGCACTATTGATAGGAATGTAAACTTGTTCAGCTACTTTCAAAGTAGTATGGAGGTTCCTCGAAAGACTCCACATAGAGCTCCCCTATGACCCAGCAATCCCACTTTTGGGTATTTCCCCAAATGATCACAAACAAGACCACACTAAAGCTACCAGCACAACTATGTTTATTGCAGCATTATTTACCATAGCTAAAATATGGAACCAAACCAGATGCCCCTCAGTAGATGAATGGATCAAGAAAATGTGGTACATATACACAATGTATTCTATGCTTCTATCAGAAAGAATGACATTGCCCCATTTGTTAGGAAATGGAAAGACTTAGAAAAACTTATATTAAGTGATATAAGCCACGTCCAAAGAAACCTAGGTCCCATGGTTTCCCTTATTTGAAATATCTGAAACAAGCAGAAAAGATCAGATAGCTTAATGTTAGACAAAAGAAACCCCAAGATAAGGACTCAAGTGGTTTTTCTTTCTTCCTATTGTTTCTAACATATTTATAGGGTAATTTTTTGTTGATTTGTTTGTCCTTCCCCCATGGTATAATCCCTATTTTCACTCTATTTGATGTTGGTATAATTTATGGAGAGGAAGGAAAAAAACAAACTGTTTTTTGTGGAGGGGGGAATGGTAATGAGCAGGGGGTAGAGAGTAGGGGGAAATGTAGTTGTGGAGTTGTGAGGGAAAGGATGATAGAGGAAACACCAACAAAGGAGGAGGCAATAGTGCTTGATAAGAAATGTACTCATTACCTTGCTCATGTGATTGTAACCCCTTTGTACAGTATTTTCACGATAAAAATTTATTTTAAAACTTACATATGTAAACACACACACACACAAACACACACACAAACACACACTCGGTGATATATGTTTAACTTCTTACTGGTTTGATTGTGTGCACCTTATATTCTTGATCACACAATATTGCATTTGTGCAACAGAGTTGCCTTCTTTGTAGTGACTTTATTATAGGTTATTTTTAATTATATGACCACAAAACTCATTTGAATAAAATGTAGTGAATTATACCATATTGTAACAAACTAAAAAAAATACAACATACAGAGAATAGTTATTTGAATATGTAGAAAGCTTTGCTGATAATCTAAATCCATGATTAGATAGTAATCTATAACATTAAAGGATAGAAACATGATTTGAATAATCTGATTCAACATGCAACAAATTACTTAAAATGTGAAGTATTTCATCTTAAGAAATGTGATTATATAAAGAAATTTTATTTCATCTTAAGAAATGTGATTATATAAAGAAATTTTCAAAATAAATTTAAGATTTTTACTGCAATACTTTACCACTCTACCATTTAATATTTTTACTAATTGAAATTGAATGCCAGGTGATGCTTGCCCATGCCTGTAATTCTAGCTATCTCAGGAGGCTGAGATTTGAGAATAGAGTTTCAAAGCCAGCCTTCGCAAGAAAGTCTATTATGATACTCTTATCTCGAAGGAACCATCAAAAAAGCCGGAAATGGAGCTGTGTCTCAAGTAGTAGAGCTCAGAGACAGAGCCCAGGCCCAGACTTCCAGCCCTAAGACATGTCAATAAATAAACATACAATAAACAAACAATAAATAAGAAAAAGAAAGAAA
>NW_027205953.1:0-9929 GCF_024711535.1 Dipodomys merriami
CCCTCACCGTAAACTTTTCCCTAACCCTAAACCTAAACCTAACCCTAAACCTCAAAATATCCCTAACCCTAACCCTAACCGTCACCCTCACCCTAAGCCTAACCCTCATCCTAACTCTCACCCTCACTCTAATCCTCACCCTAATCCAAATCTAACCCTCACCCTAACCCTAACCCTAACATTAACCCTAACCCTCACACTAAACCTCAACCTAACCCTAACCCTATCCTTAACCCTAACCTTCACCCTAAACGTCAACCTAACCCTAACCCTATCCCTAACCCTAACCTTCACCCTAAACCTCAAACTTACCCTAACCCTCAACCTCACTCTAACCCTCACCCTAATCCTTACCCTCACGTTAACCCTAACATTAAACCTAACCCTAAACATCACACTAAACCTATCCCTCACCTTAACCCTAACCCTAGCATTCACCATAACACTAAAACTAACCCTCACCCTAACCCTCACTGTAAAGTTTACCCTATCCCTAACCCCAATTATCACCCTAACCCTAACCCTAACCCTCACAATCACACTCACCCTAGGCCTCACTCTAACCCTCAATCTAAACCTAACAATCACCATATCCCTACTCTAACACTAACCCTCACCCTCACCCTAACCCACACCCTAACCCTAACCATAACACTAAACAAAACCCTCACCCTAACCTCACCCTAACCCTAACCATAACCCTAATTCTCACCATCACACTAAACCTCATTTTAACCCTAACACTAACCCTCACCCGAATTCTTATGCTCACCCTAACCCTCACGCTATCTCTCATCCTAACCCTCACCGTAATCCTTATCCTAAACCTAACCCTAACCCTAACCCTCACCCTAACCCTCACCCAAACCGTAACACTTACCCTAACACTAACCCTCACCCTCACCCTAAACCTCACCCTAGACCTAACCCGAACACTAACCAAAATCCTGACATTAACCCTCACACTAACTCTAACCTTCACCCTACCCCTACCCCTAAACCTAACCCTAACACTCATCCTCACCCTAACCCTCATCAGAACACTTACCCTCACCCTAACCCTCACCCTAAATCTAACCCTAACCCTACCCTATCACTCACCCTAACCCTAACCCTAACCCTCACCCTCACTCTAACCCTCACTCTAAACCTTACCCTCACCCTAGCCCTAACGCTAAGGCTCACCATAACCCTCACCCTTAACTTAAGCCTAAACCTAACCCTAAACGTCACCCTAACCCTCCCCATAACCCTAACCCTAACCCTAATCCTCACCCTCAACCTAAACCTAACCCTAATCCTTAATCTCACCCTAACCATAATCCTAACCCACACAGTAATCCTAACTCTCACCCTAACCTTATCCCTCCCTGTAACCCTCACCTAACACTAACCCTAAAACAAAACCTCACCCTTACCCTATCCCTACCCATCATGCTCAACCTAACCTTCAACCTCAACATCACCCTCACCCTAACCCTAACCATCACCTAAACCCTAACCCTCACGTGAACCCTCACCCTCACCCTCAGCCTCACCCTCACCCTAAACATCACACTAACCTTAACCCTCACCCTAACCCTATACCTAACACTCAGCCTAAACCTAAAGGTCACCCTAACACAAAAACTCATCCGAAACCTCAAACTAACCCTAACGCTAACCATTACACTAACCCTAACCCTTAACCTCAGCCTCACCCTCACCCTAACACTAACCCTCACCCTCACCATCACCCTAAACCTAACACTAACGCTCACCCTCACCCTAATCCTTAACCTCACCCTAACCCTAACCCTTACCCTTACCCTAACCGTCACCCTAATCCTAACATTCAACCTAACCCTAACCCCGCCCCTTACCCTAACCCTCATCCTAACCCTAACCCTAACCCTAACCCTCACCCTAACACTAACCCTAACCCTAACCTTAACCCTAATATTAACCCTATCCGTCAACCTAATCCTAACCCTAACCCTAACCATAACCCTCACCCTAAAGCTCACCCATACACTAACTCTCAACCTCAACCTAACCCTCAACTTAACCCTTACCCTCAACCTCACCCTAACTCTCACACTAACCCTAACACTCACCCTAAACCTAAAGCTAAACCTAACTCTGACCCTAACCCTAATGCTCACCCTAATCCTCACCCTCACCCTAAAACTCACCCTAACATTTACCCTCACCTTATCTCAAATGCTAAACCTAACCCTACCCCTTACACGAAACCTACATCTCACTCTAACACTAAACTTAACATTCTCCCTACCCTAACACTAACCCTCACACTAACCCTCAGCTTAACCCTTACCCTAACCCTAAACCTATCCCTAACCCTAAACATCACCTTAACCCTAACGCTAACCCTAACCCTCAACCTCACCCTAGCCCTCACCATAACCCTCAACCTAACCCCAACCCTCAACCTAAACCTAACACTTACCCTAACCCAAACCCTCACCCTCAACCTAACCCTCACCCTAAACCTAACCATACCACTAAACAAAACCCTCAGCCTAAATCTCACCCTAGCCCTAACCCTAATCCTACCCCTCACCCTACCCCTCACCCTAAACCTCACCCTCACCCTAACCCTCACCTGAACTCTTACACTCACCCTAACCCTCACCCTATCCCTAACACTAAACCCTCACCCTAACCCTCACCCTAACCCTCACTCCAACCCTAACCCTAAACCTAACACTTACCCTCACCCTAACTCTCACCCTTACCCTCACCCTAACTCTAACCCTAACCCTTAACCTCCTCCTAACTCTAAACCTAACCCTTAACCTAAACCTCACACTATCCCTAACCCTCACCCTAAACCTAACCCTACCTCTTACCCTAATCCTCATCCTATTCCTAACTCTAAACCTAACCCTCACCCAAATCCTCATTCTCACCCTCACCCTCATCCTCAACCTAACCCTAACCCTAACCATAGTCCTAATGCTAACCCTCACCCTAACTCTAACCCTAACCTTCACACTCACCCACACCCTAACCCTAAACCTAACCCTAACATTCACCCTAACCCTAACCCCAACCCTCACCCTAATTCACACCCTAACCCTAACCCTAACCCTAAACCTCACCCTCACCCTAAACCTCACCCTCACACTTACCCTAATCCCAACCCTAAGTCTAAACCTTAACCTAACCCTCACACTAATCCTAACCCTCACCCAAACCATAACCAAACCCTCACGCTAATACTCATCCTATCCCTAACCCTAATATTGACCCTCACCCTAACCCTAAACCTAACCCTAACCCTAAACCTAACCCTCAAATTTACGTAAGCGAAAACCTCACCCTCAACCTCACCCACACCCTAACCCTCACCCTCACCCTAGCCCTCACCCTAACCCTCACTCTATCCCTAGCCCTAACGCTATCTCTCACTCTCACCCTAACCCTCAAACTCACCCTCACCTTAACACTAACCCTAATCCTCACCCTAGACCTTCCCCTAACCCTAATGCTAAACGTAAAGCTCATCCTCACCCTAAACCTTATGCTAACCCTATCAATCACCCTCACCCTAACCCTCACCTTAACACTTACCCTCACCCTCAACCTAACCCTAACTCTAACTCTAACTCTCACACTAACCCTAACCCTAACCCTCACCCTAACCCCATCCCTAACATTAACCCTAAACTTCAACCTAACCCTAACATTAACTCTAACCCTCACCATCACCCTAACCCAACCCCTAAGCCTAAACCTAACCCTAACCCTCAGCATAACCCTCACCCTAACACTAATGCTAACTCTAACCCTCACCCTCACCCGAAGCCTCACCCTAACAATTACCCTGACCTTAATCCTAACTCTAATCCTGACCTTAAACCTCACAAAAAACCTATCTCTCAGCCTACCCCTAACCCTAACATTCACCCTAACCCTAAACCTAACCCTAACCCTCACCGTAAACTTTTCCCTAACCCTAAACCTAAACCTAACCCTAAACCTCACAATATCCCTAAGCCTAACCCTAACCGTCACACTCACCCTAAGCATCACCCTTATCCTAACCCTCACCCTCATTCTAATCCTCACCCTAATCCTAACCCTAACCCTCAACTTAACCCTAACCCTGACATTAACCCTAACCCTCACACTAAACCTCAACCTAACCCTAAACCTACTTCTAACACTAAACCTCACCCTAAACCTCACACTTAACTTACACCTCACCCTCACCCTAACACTCACACTAGCCCTTACCCTCACGTTAACCCTAACACTAAACCTAACCCTAAGCCTCACACTAAACCTATCCCTCACTTTACCCCTAACCCTAACATTCACCCTAACCCAAACCCTAACCCTCACTGTACATTTTACCCTAACCCTAACCCTATCCCTAACCCCAATTCTCACCCTAACCCTAACCTCACCCTCACCCTCACCTTAGCCCTCACTCTAACCCTCAATCTAACCCTAACCCTCACTTAACCCTAACCCCTACCCTAACACTAAGCCTCACCCTCACCCTAACCCACACCCTAACCCTAACCCTAACACTAACCAAAACCCTCACCCTAACCTCACCCTAACCCTAACCCTCACCCTAATCCTCACCCTCACACTAAACCTCATCTTAACCCTAACACTAACCCTCAACCTAACCCTAACCCTCACCTGAACTCTTACCCTCACCCTAACCCTCACCCTAACTCTCATCCTAACCCTCACCCTAATACTTACTCTAACCCTAACCCTAAACCTCACACTAACCCTCACCCAAACCGTAACACTTACCCTAACACTAACCCTCACACTCACCCTAAACCACACCCTAGACCTAACCCTAATACTAACAAAAACCCTCAAAGTTACCCTCACCCTA
The DNA here is from genome assembly GCF_024711535.1 of Dipodomys merriami. Lineage (NCBI taxonomy): Eukaryota > Metazoa > Chordata > Mammalia > Rodentia > Heteromyidae > Dipodomys > Dipodomys merriami. The sequence continues at coordinate 4,868 of NW_027205953.1, forward strand.
ACTCCAACCCTCACCCTACCCCTAACCCTAAACCTAACCCTAACACTCATCCTCACCCTAAACCTCCCCCGAACACTTACCCTCACCCTAACCCTCACCCTAAACCTAACCCTAACCTCACCCTATCCCTCACCCTAACCCTAACCCTAACCCTCACCCTCACTCTAACCCTCACTCTAAACCTTACCCTCACCCTAGCCCTAACCGTAAACCTCACCGTAACCTTCACCCTAAACTTAACCCTAAACCTAACCCTAAAACTCACCCTAACCCTCCCCTTAACCCTAACCCAAACCCTAATCCTCACCCTCACACTAAACCTAACCCTAATCCTTACCCTCACCCTAACCATAACCCTAACCCACACAGTAATCCTAACTCTCACCCTAACCCTAACCCTATCCCTCCCTGTAACCCTCACCTAACACTAAACCTAAACCTAAACCTCACACTAACCCTAACCCTAACCCTCATGCTCACCCAAAACTTCAACCTCACCATCACCCTCACCCTAACCCTAAACCTCACCAAAACCCTAACCCTCACGAGAACCCGAACCATCACCCTCAGCCTCACCCTCACCCTAAACATCACACGAACCCTTAGCCTCACCCTAACCCTAAACCTAACACTCAGCCTAAATCGAACGGTCACCCTAACCCAAAACCTCACCCTAATCCTCAAACTAACCCTAACGCTAAACATTACCCTAACCCTAACCCTCACCCTCACCATCACCCTAAACTTAACTCTAACCATCACCCTCACCCTAATCCTTAACCTCACCCTAACGCTAACCCTTACCCTTACTTTAACCATCACCCTAATCCTAACATTCACCCTAATCCTAATGCTACCCCTTACCCTAACCCTCATCCTAACCCTAACCCTAACCCTAACCCTCACCCTAACACTAACCCTAACCCTACCCCAACCCTCAAAAACACCCTAACCTTCACCCTAACCCTAATGCAAACCAGAACCCTAAACCTCACCCTAACCCTAACCCTAACCCTAAACCTCACACTAACCCTAACCATCACTCTAAACCTAAACTTCATCTTATCCCTGACCCTCCCCCTAATTCTCACCCTAACCCTAATCTTAACACTTACCTATCCGAAACCCTCACCCTCAACCTCACCCTCACCCTAACCCTCAACATCACATTAGACCTCACGATAAACCTTACCCTAAACCTAAAAATAACCCTCACACTAACCCGCACCGTCACCCTAAACCTAACCCTAAGCCTTAAACTTACCCTAACCCTAACTCTAACCCTAACACTAACCCTAACCCTCATCCTAACCCTAGCACTCACCCTCACACTAAACCTCACCCTAAACCTTACCCTCACTCTAACCTAACCCTAAATCTAACCCTCAAAATAACCCTAACCCTCATCCTAACCCTAACTCTAACACTTACCCACAACCTAACCCTAACCCTAACCCTAAACCTAAACCTAACCTTAACCTAACTCTAACCCTAACACTAATCCTCACACTAACACTCACCCTAGCCGTAACCCTAACCTTCCCGCTCACCCTAACCCTCACACTAACCCTAACCCTCACCATAAACCTAAACCTAACCCTCACCTTCACCCTCAAACTCACCCTCAGCCTAACCCTAACGCTAACACTAATCCTAACCCTAACCCTCACCCACACCCTCACCCTAACCCTAGTCCTAACCCTCAACCTCACCCTCAGCCTCACCCTAACCCTCACCCTCACCCTAACCCTAAACCTAACCCTATTCCTATCGCTCACCCTAACCCTTATTCTAACACTAACCCTCAATCTCACCCTAACCCTCACACTAACCCTTACCCTCACCCTAACCCTAACCTCACCCTCATTCTAACCCTCACTCTAACACTTAACCACAATCTAACACTCAGCATAACCCTCACCCTAACCCTAACACTAGCACTAACACGAACACCAACTCTAACCCTCACCCTCACCCTCACCCTCAGCCTAACCTAACCCCAACCCTCACCCTCATCCTAACCCTAACGTTAATCCTAACCCTCACCCTCACCCTAACCCTCTCACCAACCCTAACCCTCACCCTAACCCAAACCCTCACCCTAACCCTATTCCTAACCCTAATCCTCACTTCACCCTAATCGTCACCCTAACCGTTACAGTCACCCTCACCCTAACAATCACACTAACAATAACCCTCACCCTCACCCCAACCCTAACACTCACCCTCACCCTCAACCTCAGCCTAACAAAAACCATAACCCTAAACCTCACCCTCAACCTCACCCTAACCCTTAACCAAACCCTTACCCACACCCTAACCCTCACCCTATCGCTAATGCTAACCTTAAACTTCACCCTCACCCTAACCCTTACCCTCACCTTAACCCTAACCCTAATCCTAACCCGAATCCTCACACTAAATCTAACCTTAACCCTATCCCTCAGCCTAACCCTCACCCAAATCATAACACTAATCCTCTCCCTATCCCTAATCCTAAACCTAACCCTAACCCTCACCCTCACCACTAACCCTAACCCTAACCATCACCCTCACCCTAACCCTCACACTAACCCTAACACTAACCAAAACCCTCATCCTAACACTCACCCTCACCCTAACACTAACCCTCAACCTATTACTCACAATAATCCTAACCCTATCCCTCACCCTCACTCTAACCCTCACTTTAAACCTAACCCACACCCTTGCCCTAAACCTAACGCTCACCGAAACCCTCACCCTAAACTTAACCCTAAACCTAACCCTAACCCTGACCCTCACCCTCCCCATAACCCTAACCCTAACCCTAATCCTCACCCTCACACTAAACCTAACCCTAATCCTTACCCTCACCCTAACCATAACCCTAACCCACACAGTAATCCTAACTCTCACCCTAACCCTATCCCTCCCTGTAACACTCACCTAACACTAACCCTAAACCTAAACCTCAACCTAACCCTACCCCTACCCCTACCCCTCATGCTCACCCTAAACTTCAACCTCAACATCACCCTCACCCTAACCCTAACCCTCACCCAAACCCTAACCCTCACGAGAACCCGAACCCTCACCCTCAGCCTCACCCTCACCTTAAACATCACACTAGCCCTAAGCCTCACCCTAACCCTAAACCTAACACTCAGCCTAAACCGAACGGTCACCCTAACCGAAAACCTCACCCTAATCCTCAAACTAACCCAAAAGCTAACCATTTCCCTAACCCTAACCCTCACCCTCACCATCATCCTAAACCTAACACTAACCCTCACCCTCACCCTAATCCTTAACTTCACCCTAACCCTAACCCTTAACCTTACTCTAACCGTCACCCTAATTCTACTATTCACCCTAACCCTAACCCTACCCCTTACCCTAACCCTCATCCTAACCCTAACCCTAACCCTAACCATCACCCTAACACTAACTCTAAACCTACACCTAATCGTCAAAAACACCCTATCCCTCACCCTAACCCTAATGCAAACCGAACCCTAAACCTCACCCTAATCCTAACCCTCACCCTTAACCTCACACTAACTCTAACCATCACTCTAACCCTAAACTTCATCCTATCCCTGATCCTCCCCCTAATCCTCCCCCTAACCCTAACCTTAACCCTTACCTAACCGAAACGCTCACCCTAACCGTCACCCTCAACAAAACCCTCAACCTCACATTAGACCTCACCATAAACTTTATGCTAAACCAAACAATAACCCTCACACTAACCCTCACAGTCACCCTAAACCTAACCCTAAGCCTTACCCTCAACCTAACCCTAACCCTAACTCTAACCCTCACACTAATCCTAACCCTCATCCTAACCCTAACCATCACCCTCACCCTAAACCGCACCCTAATCCTTACCCTCAACATAACCATAACCCTGACTCTAACCCTCAAACTAACCCTAACCTTCATCCTAACCCTCACTCTAACACTTACCCACAACCTAACCATAACCCTAAACCTCTCCCTAACCCTAACCCTAACCCTAACACTAACACTAACCATAACCCTTACTTCACCCTAATCATCACCCTAACCGTTACAATCACCCTCACCCTAAAAATCACACTAACCCTAATCCTCACCCTAACCACAACCCTACCACTCACTCTCACCCTCACCTTCAGCCTAACAAATATCCTAACCCTAAATGTCACCCTCACCCTCACCCTAACACTAACCCTAACCATCATCCTAACCCTAACCCTAACCCTCACCGTCATCCTCAGCCTAACCCTAACCCTAACCCTAAAGCTAAACCTAACCCTCACCCTCACTCTTACCCTAACCTTACTCCTCACCCTAAACATCATCCTCACTCTAACCCAAACACTAACCCTAAACCTCACCCTCACCTTCAGCCTAACCCTAACCCTAACCCTCACCCTCACCCTAAACCTCAACCTAACCCTAATACTCACAATAACACTTAACATCACCCTAATCCTAATATTAACCCTAACCCTCACCCTATCCTTCATCCTAATCCTAACCCTAACCCTAACCCTAACCTCACCCTAATGCTAACTCTAATCCTCACCCTCACTCTAGCTCTCAACCTAACCCTAATCTTAAACCTAAACCTCACCCTCAGTCTCACCTTAATCCTAACACCCTAACCCTCACCCTCACACTTATCCTCGGCCTAAGCCTAAGCCTTAGCCTAAGACACCCTAAGCCTCACATTCACGTTCACCCTACCCCTAACCATAACACTAACCCTTACCCTAAACCTCACACTAACTCTTACCTTACGCTAACTGTAACTTCTACCTAACCCTAACCCTAACCCTCAACTTCACCCTAGCCCTCCGCCTAACACTAAGCCGAACCCTAACACTAACCCTAACCATAAATCTCACCCTAACCCTCACCCTAACCCTAACCCTCACCCTCACGCTAGTCCATACACTAACTCTAAGCCTAAGCCTAACCCTCAACCTAAACCTCACTCTAACCCTAACCCAAACCCACAACCTAAACCTAACCCTCACCCTGACCCTCACCCTAACTGTAATCCTAAGCCTAACCCTAAACCTAATCCTCA
>NW_027205954.1:0-9919 GCF_024711535.1 Dipodomys merriami
ATAGTTTTGTTGATCTCATTGTTACAACAGGTATTACTGTATCTTTCTTTCACAATTTTATCTCCCTTTCCTCCCCACATTAGAAAAATGTATGTGCAAGGTCACCAATATCAAACAGTGGAAACGGGTTATACCATGGAGGAAGAAAATAGAAGATAAACAAAAAAACCCACATTATATATGATAGATACATTAAAAACAATAGTAAGAAAGAAAAAAAAACAAGTTGTGTCCCTATTTTGGGGCTCATTTCACTTAACATATTCTTATATGGCCATACGTACATGGATAATGTTTTATAAGCCATGTAAATTCCATATTTTCTCATTACTAAGTTGTCTCTGAAACACGTGTTACCTCATGCCCAAAGATGTCTTTGTGCTATTTCAATGAAGCCAGAAAACATTCACTTTGCCTGGAGAAGCACCATAGATTGTTACTGGAAGTAATTGGAAGGAACATTTACTGGACATAGAAACTGAATCCAGGAAAGAAATTGAGTATAGAGAAATGACCAAGTTCAAGTTAATTTGTGCTGTCCTTTTACTGTACAAGAAAACAATCCAAGGCTTGAAGGAAACTCTGTCTCTGACTTTTTCGAGTGTGCTCTTTACTCATAAAACATTCTCTACATTTCTAATTGAGAGTATTACAAAAGGAAACAATATGCCATTTGAAGGCCAGCATAGAAAAATGGAAATAACATTGTTGTACAATGTTCTACTGAAAGGAAACAAAGACACGGAGGTTTTTAAATGTCTTATGCATCGATATTTAACTCCTGAGATGATTCTCTTGTTGTAAAAGTCAGATATCCATTCCTTTATTCTGGTCCTGAGTTCGCCATATCAATAAGGATTCCAAAAAGCAGAATCCAGTGAGTATGATCAGCAAAAGAAGCCTCTTCTCGAACCAGTGCTTTAAGGATTGTCCCAAAGAAATATGTGGGTTTTGTTTGTTTGCTTGTTTGTTTCTTTATTTTGTGCTGCTTCTGGGGCTTGAACTCAGAGCCTGGACCCTGTCCCTGAACAATTGTCTTTCCTGCCCACCTGCCCCCAAAGCTAGTACACTACTGCTTGAGACAAAAGTCCACTTCCGGACTTTTTGGTGTTTAATTAGAGATAAGAATTTGACAGATTCTCTTGCCTGGGTTGGCTTTGAACTGAGATAGTAAGAAAGCTAAGTGACATCAACTCTATGGACTTCTCTTTTGAACCAAGAAATATTAGATGAAGGTTATTATAAAGGTAATATTTGACAATTTTAAAAGAAGAGAATACACGCAGGAAAGAAGCCATAACTTAAATAATTCATCAAAAGTAGGTGCACTGAATCATATTGGAAAACTTTTTCTGCTTGGGAAGATTACTATTGACTTTGTAGTTCCTTTTGCGGAAACTTAAAGTATATTTGACTTTTTTGGTTGGTCGTGGGGCTTGAACTCTGATCCTGGGCACATTTCCTAAGCTCTTGAGCTCAAATTGAGTGCTCTATCAGTTTAGGTACAGCACCACTTCCTGGTTTCTGATGGCTACTTGAAGATAATTGTCTCATGTACATTCCTGACCTGGCTAGTTTGAACTACAATCCTCTGGTCTCAACCTCTTGAGTAGCTAGGATGACAGGTGTGAGCCTGCAGCACCCGGCTCATATTTGTATTTATGTACACTTAATGACACTGTAGACAAATAATGGAAATTTGAATCAAATGATGGCATTTCAGCTTTTCAGAAACTTTGAGGTAGCAATAAATATGTCCTCCTTTTCCATGTTGTTACATTAATGACTCATGTACTATTGGACTCTTACTTTAGCATCCTTTGATGTCTGCGATGGTGGACTTAGTATAAATAATTGTTAGTAGAGAAATATAGAAAGACTGAGATTTTTAGAAACAATGGACATCAGATAGGAAAGAACAACATAGAATGGCATAAAATTTATCACACAGAGATTAAGATCTAGCCTAAGTGGAATGCTAAAGGTAATGAGGAATAAGCTTGGTTCATAACTAGTTCTTCAATAATCAAATATGGCTCCCTAGAACAGTTTCCTGTATAATTTAGTTATTATTATTATAAGGTCTGCTCCTGGATGGCTAGCAGACTCCACCTTCCTCTCAGCAAAGTCTCCACCCAGTACCTGTGTTACCTAGGCAACTAGGACACCTGGAAGAGGTCACATCTGCATCCGCTGAGGTCAATCTGAATTTGATGTGGCCACACCTTTCTCTGCCCATACCCTGGATAAGGTCTAGCCCAGGCCAAGACGCCCTCTCTCTGCTCTTTTCTAGCTCTTTCTCAGCTCTTTCCTTCTCTTCTCTTTCCCAGCTCTCTTCTTTTTCCTAGCTCTCTCTTTCCCACCTCTTTCCCTGATGCTCTCTTTTCTAGCTCTTTTCTCTCTCTTTTTTAGCTCTTTTATCTTTCCCAGCTCTCTCTCTTGACTAGATATCCCAGCAATTTTCCCAGGCCTTTCCCAGCACGTGGAGGACCAAGATGGCCTGGTGCAAGCCAGAACTAAGAATAAACCTACTCCTTACCTGAATACCACCTGCATGGTGCTGTTCTTACTCTGCTACCTATTTTTTGTAAAAAAAAAAAAAAAAAAAAAAAAAACTAACAATTCTCATTTATTTCTTCCATCTGGACTTATTCCTTTACTTCTATCACATCTATAAATTATGGTGACTTTTTGGTACCATACTGACCAAAAAGAATTCCAATTCTCACTTAGACTACCCTTCTCATTGTGATTAGCAGTGACCACTCAAAACCTAGAATCTTTGAATTTCCAGGATTAATCTTCACCTGATATCTAAGCACATTCCTGACATTAATTGCCATGATTTACTAACAAAATGTTTTTTTTCTCAACACTGCCTTCTAATATAGGTAAAGTAAATGAATTAAGAACTATTTTTAAGTCATTATTGGAAGGAGAAATTATATATTCAAATATAGGTTCTTTATTTGGCATTTACTAGGTAAAGAATTTTTGCCAGTCCTGGGGCTTGAACTCAGGGCCAGGGAACTCTTCCTGAGATTTTTTTCTTTTCTTTTTCTTTTTTTTTTGCTTAAGGTTTGCATTCTACCACTTGAGGCACAGCACCACTTCCTTTTCTGTTTATGTGATACTGAGGAATTGAACCCAGGATTTCTTGCATTCTAAGCAATCACTGTACTATGAAGCCACATTGCCAGAGCCCTAAATGACTTTCTTAATATGGCATTACTTTTTCATTCCATTACTATGTATTATAATTTAGGCTAGGTGGTAGAAAAGCAAGTGGAAAACAATATTAAGTCCAGTAAGGGTGACATTCCTATCACATCCCTAAAGAAATACAGTGTTAAGACGTGCAGGACTCATAGGGATGTTGCATGTTACAATATTATATATAAAAAAAAAAAAACAAAGAAAGACATCCCCGACATCCATAACATTCTACTTCCACTTTCAAGTTCAAGAGCCAAAAAATCTAAGCCTTTTTATTGATTGAGTGTATTTCCTAGGAAGGAATAAGGAGAATGTGGAAGGTGATATTGGAAAAATATGTATATTGGCTCCCAGTCCACATTTTTTGCACTTTTAAAATATGCTACTGACGAACTCCCATATCTACTTTAATATGCTGTCTGCACAAGATGCAGATAAATGAAGACATTTATTCTGGTGGATAGTCAAATATATTATCAAAATCCAGATTTGGAAAAAAAAAGTTAGCAGTATAAAGTATTGTCTATAAAATGGTTTCATGTCCTAGCAGAACAAAATGTAGTATTGAAATGATTAGTCCAGCTTTCTTTGAGATTTTATGCTGTCTCAGTATTAAGATGTTCTCTATTTCCAGTAACATGGAAGCACAAAAGACATGATTTGAAGATCTCAGTAGTTTTAGAGAAAAGAATAATAATAGTGTCCTTCCTACAGAGACATGTGATGGCAAGTATGACTGATTGTATTATAGTTCTCTTCTTTTTCCTCTTTATCTCAAGTATTGCATATCTTGGCATATTAGTCTGCCCTTCATCAGCTTCCTGTAGGTGAGATTTACCTCTACACTGCAATGTCAAGATGGGCCATGTGACTTACTTCGGCCTACAAAAATGAACCAGAAGTGGTCAAAGGCTATTTCTAGGGGAAGATTTCTATCCCACTGTCTGTGTCTAAGAGCTAACTTCTTTACACTTACCGATAAAAATAGCATATTTGCAGAGGGAATCTTTTTTCAACTTATATACTGGAAGAATATAGCATGTAAATTGAAGCAAAACTCAAACACAGCAAGAATTAAGCAAATATTAGAATGTGATATTAATATGTTAGTTTCTTACCATTCTTGTATGACTACAGCACATCAGAATTTAAGAAATACTAAACAAGTACTAAACAAATAGATAACACTTCCTGTTTGATGCTATTACAATTTTTAAATAAATAAGCAATCTCTATGTGATCACTTGAGGGTTTAACATTTTCAATAAATGTGTTTAATCACTCTAAAGCACGGTATCTAATATCTACAATCATTATCAAGAACTTGTGATTGAGATGAGGAAGAACAAAATATCTAGATTTCGCGCTTCTCTTTTGCTCTTCTCCTTTTTCTAGTGAGAATTCTCATCCTTTCTCCAAATTCTCCTATTAATAAAGGAAGAATGTCACACTGTAGATACCAAGCAAAATGCTTCAAAGCCAGAATTTTATTCTTTCAGAAATATATGAAATAAATCAGAGTGACTCAAGGAAGAAGAAAAGCATGATTTTTCGCCTTCTGGATTCAACAATAGAGTCTGAACACGACTCTAAACATCTAATAAACAATTTTCCTTGGCTATTTTTTTAAATATTGTTTTTAAATAATAAATTTAACAATTAAAAAATTTAAAATATATAGTAATTTGTTGTTTGGTTTTAGTAGGCATGAAATAAGACTTCATTAACATTGTGTGAGTTGAGAGGCTAAATTTTATCAGAATCCAAACAAAATGAAAGATATACATTTCAACATGACATGCACACAGGTACATCTTTTTTCTTCTTTTTCTCTCCACACTTCAATAAGAAGTTCATATAATTCAAACACTGTGTTTCTTTCAGAAATAGATTACACATAAACAAGTTAAAAGAAGAGAATCAGTATTGGTGGTGCATTCTTTAAAAATAGCAGTCAAATAACTATTAACCATGATTCCAAAATAATAACAATCTAATGCTCTTGAAAAGAGAAGATTGTAAACAGAATATACAAAAAGTGATAGTGCCAAAACTGCTTCAGGAGCTGCTGTCTGATATTTAAGATTTCTAGTACATGATAATGTTTTAATCAGGATTAAATGCTTTCAGGAACCAAATTTTTTCTAGTTATATTTTATTGAAGAAATATGTTGTTCAAAATTAATGAAAGGGTAACAGGTTATAACCTGTAGAAAAAATGCTTACACACTCATTGTGGTAGACAGTAAAATACCTTCCCAAATATAGTCCCGAAATATCTAATCAATCAAATGTAGATTTATATTTTACATATAAGTTTGTAAAATAATCACCTTTCATTCCCCAAGGAACACAAATTTGATTAATTATCAGATGGGCAGAGTATACTCAAAAGTCCCAGCTGTAGTTCAAAAGGGACATCATTAGGTAAGAATCATCAGAAAGATGTGAAGATGCTACATTAGAAGATTAAGGAAAAGACAAGAACAAACATACAGAAGTTTCTGGAAAGCGGAAAAGGAAGTAAATGCCTTTTCCACTAGAATCACCTGAAAAATATTTTAGCTCTGTAGGAGGCTCAATTTTAATCTAGTGAGACTTATTTTAGATTTCTGTCCTTTTGAAATGTAAATGATAAATACGGATTATTCATGACAATTATCTTGTAGAAATATTTTACAGCAGATTTGGTGTAGTAAGCTAACTCAACTACAGCCTTTTCCTGATGCAACTACAAGGGTACTACGTGTCCTAGTTTCTGAGAATAAGAAAAATTGCCACCAGAATGGTACACATGTATGATGTACTTACTACTAAGGGCCTTGCATTAATGAAGTCTTGAATTCCTAAATAATATTTAAATAAGAAAATACCTATTTTCATTTTCATATTTTAATCACTAAGTACCAAAGTTATGTAGAAGGCTAGGGTAAGAATATAGAAATGAAATCTGTCTCCTGTTATAAAGATAATTTATGTTATTTTGATTTACAGTTTCTAAGGTAATAAAAAAATAAGGTAAAACCGAAACAGTAACTCAGCCTTCTCTCCTTCCTATCTTTCCAACAGAAATTAGAGAATCCAGTAAAGGTAAGTGATCCCAGGATGGTATAGGATGTTATAGGATCACCAGATGGTGAAAAAGAAGTTGACCAACATGGGTCCCATGGAACAGTGGGGAAAAAATCTACACCTACAGATTGTGATATAGCTAGAAAATAGTTTGCCCTATGCTAAGTCTTTGACATTTTAGCTACTTTCATCTCTTAGGAAATGACTTTATTAATACTCAAGGGTTTGCAGTTTATAACCCAGCAACAAATAATGCTTCTAAATATAAACAAGCATGATCCTAAAAGTAACCAAGGCTACTTGTATTGCTATAGCTGATAAAGAAGAATGATCTGGGGAATAGTCAAACAAACTTGAAATTTTTCATACCTTTCCTCTTCTCCAACATGAGAAGTCCTAGTCTAGATATGTAAAATTTCAATAAAGGATTTTTTTTATTGTTCACACTAAAGCAAATACCCTTTTCCTCTTTGCAAGCCTGACTTTGAACGAGTCAGACCCTCACCATTATTTTATAGACAAACGTTTACTGCTTTGGATTAGGTGTTTTCTTGCCTTTGCGTGTTGCTCTCTATTATTTTGGCAACTACATAGAAAAAAAGATAAATCTATTTTACGTATGTTGGATTGTTCAAAGTCAAGCTGTCTTCAGTTTTCTGTTCCTTTCTCCACTCTTAATTGAAGTTTAATATTGCTCTTTAAATGATAGCAAAAACGTGATACTTTAACGTATATTCTCATTGAAACCAGTGAAAACAGGAGTGTCAGCCATTGTTTTATAATTGTTTAAAATATTTTCCTTGGCTATTTTCATTATTGCATTTGTTCCTGTCTTCTAATCAGGAACACAAGGGTACACAAAAGATCTTCTCAAGGAATAGGATCTTAGGCAGAAAAAAAAATATATATATATATATATATATATATATATATATATATATAATTAAAGGTTTTCATCTCTTAAGAGACTGAAAAGCTCAGAAGACATTTTGTTATTACTTGTACAGTTAAGATGACTTGAATGGATTGGTTCTTAAACTAAGTGAAATGCATGTAAAATGTTGCAGTTGTTCCAAAAAACGATTATGGTTTATATTTTTCTGCTTCAATGAGATGAAACCTCTTACAAGGTTGGAGGGCCTATTTATTTTAGGGTAGAAGGGTTAATCTTAGAAAGCCAAGAGAGATTCCTAAAACAACACTGCCTATCATATATCAGTTAATTATACTTATGACATATAAGTATATAAGCATACAAATATGAATTGAGAGGGAAATGTGCGATTTACAAAATTGATTCAATGACAACTAAAACCAGAGTTCACTTCTCTATCTTTATATAAACTAGTATATCTAGTGAGGATTTAAAAGTTTTTATAATACATATTTTAACATTTATACCAAAATAGTTTTTTTGTAACTGTTTATTTTTAATTTTTGTCGGTCCTGGAGCTTGAAATCTTGACCTGGACGATGTCGGTCAGGTCTTCAGCTCAAGACTAATGTTCTACCACTTGAGTCACGGCCAGTTTTCTGGTGGATCATTGGAGATAAGAGTCTCATGGTCTTTCCTGCCTAGGCTGGTTTTGAACCATGATTCTCACCTCTCAGACTCCTTAGTAAATACAGTTATAAGCATGAGCCATTGGCGCCTAGCAACATAATTATTTTTTTACACATTTATGAATTATGGAGTGATAATCCCATTCATTTATATGTTGTTTAATGATCAATCCATATCATATCCATTAATTTCTGCATGTAACATTTCTTTATGGGGAGAATGCTCAAAAACTTATCTTCTGGTGTGATGACATATCTATTCTTAACTATAATCACTTTGCTTCCTGTAGTATAAAATTAATATATTTACTTTTAGTCATGGAAGTTTGCCAATTTAATTTATTGAAAACATGAATTGTAAAGTTAAAGAAATTCATAGTTCCTTTACTTTTTTAAAGAAAATAATTATGCATTTTTTCAATTATATTTCTTTGGGAATGTGTAGCATTCATTGATTTAGCTGTTAAAATTGATAAGTTACATTATATCAAGTAGATTCAAACTTGTATTTGAAAATTGCACACTTAACACAAATAGACTTCACTTTCTTCTAAGACATAATTAATATAATAGTATAGCAAAGCTTGGTGTTAGTTGTTCATGTGTAGAATAATAGAAACTCAGGAAGCTAACACCTGAATATTTTAGCTCTATATCAGTCCAAACAGACAAAAATGTGAAAACTTATCTCCAATTATCCAGCAGGAGGCAGAAGGTGAGGATGTGGCTCAAGGAATAGCATGTCATCAGCCATGAGCAAAAAATACAAGGGAGATCTATAAACATTGAGTTCAAGCACTAAAAATGGTATATACACAAAAGACAGCAACAAAAAAATAGTATGAGCATCAATAATGAAGACAAAATAGTAGAAAAGATCATGAGAAATGTTGTGAAAACATCTGGAAGACAAAAATTATTAGACAGAATTTTGATTCATGAGAGGTAAAAGTCGAAGTATAATTTGGACAATCTCATTGTCGTCATTTGTGTTGAAACCTGGCTATTGGGTAACATGTGAAATAGCAGACTGTATTACCTGACATATCAGACTTCGTCTGTAACTATGCATCATCTCACTCTGCAAAAATCTAAAATCGTGCTTGTTAATTTAAAAAGAACCTCATGTTAGAGACTGTTTTGTCCACACAGAATGGTGTCCTTAATTTGAGGCTTCAGACCAGTGCTTTATTTTATAACCACTCCTGTTTTACCCCTCTTTCCTTGTGCAGCTATATCTTACTAAGCTGGCACCAAGCCAAGGCTTTGAATTAGACTCCCCTGCCTTTTTACATTTAGAAGCATTATTTGTTGCTGGGTTATAAGCTGCAAACCCTTGAGTATTAATAAAGTCATTTTCTAAGAGATGAAAATAGCTGTGTAATAAAAACTAAAATGTCAAAGACTTAGCATAGTGGAAACTATTTTCTAGCTATATCACAATCTGTAGGTATGGATTTTGTTTCCCATTGTTCCATGGGACCCATTTTTGTTAACAGATCGTATTCTGCTGTCTTTTCATAAGAAATCATAGAGGTGATTTTTGCCGCTTATTCAATTATATCTAATATTTTAAAGTATATTTGTCCTAATATAATATTAATTTAATCATTCATTTCATTAGGGTGATTTTGGTCAGATTTTTTTCCAGTAAATCTTATCACTTATAATAAATGAGAACATGCTGTTTCCGTCTCCTATTAATATGACAAAATACATAATAAAATTAACTTAAAAGGAGGAAAGATAAATCATGACTTCTGATTTTATATATTTCGTTTTATGTTTTTCATCCTCATTGCTTTGGATTGCTGGTGGCACAGTACCCTATGTCAGGAACGTGTGATGGGTTATTTGCATTTATGGAAGCCAGGAAGTAAAGAAGAGGTGGAATTGGAGTGGGGGAAGGGAGAAAGAGGAGCAGGGGACGAGGGAGAGGGAGAAGGAAAAGGAGAAGGAGAAAGAGAATTAAAAGAAGGAAGAGGAAGAAAGGACTTTGATCTTAACATCCTCTTTGATCACAAGCTCAGTGACCAAATCTTTATGACTATGCCCACTTGAAAGGGTT
>NW_027205955.1:0-9882 GCF_024711535.1 Dipodomys merriami
CAGCAGCCTCTATTTACATTTTATTATGAGGCCAATGCAGGATCAGTAATAAATCATTCAGGGGAAAAGAAGATCATAGTATATAGAAATAACTGGTATTCAGAAATTTACACTTGACGACACAAACTGTATCATACTTATGTAAAAACTACGATTAAGAAAAAAAAAGATGAGGGGGCTGGGAATGTAGATTAGTGAGAGAGGGTTTGCCTAGCATTCAAGAAGTCCTGGTTTCTATTTTTCAGTAGCACATAGACAGAAAAAGCCAGAATTGGTGCTGTGGCTCAAGTAGTAGAGTGCTAGGGAATGTGCCTAAGCTTGGAGTTCAACCCAAGAAATGACAGAGATAGCTAGGTAGGTAGTTATGTAGGTAGGTAGGTAGGTAGGTAGGTAGATAGATAGATATAGATAGATAGATAGATAGATAGATAGATAGATAGATAGATAGATAGATAGATAGATAGATAGATAGATAGATAGATAGATAGATAGATAGATGAGATAGATAGATAGATAGATAGATAGATAGATAGATAGATAGATAGAAAAATGATAAATGAATCTGGTCTTGGATGTCAGGAGGAAAGAAGGGAACAATTCCCAGTCATGAGGCCTTCTTTACTGTGCCAGGCCACCAGCATTGCCTTCACACTGCCACAAAGTAGGAAGACTGTCTCTTTCCCACTTCTCAGGCAGCAAAGGGCCCCCAGAGCCAAGAAGGCAAAGCCAGGTTCTAACTCAGGTTCTTGGAAACAGAAGAAAAATGGCCCTACCTCATCTTGGACTGGGGATTTGCATTAATGATGTGGAGAAAGAAGGAAGGAGAAAGGACTGGCAGAGGTAGAAGAAGGGCCTTCAAATCTGACAGATGGAGAGTCAAAAACCCACTCCATAAGACCAGAGAGCAAGGTTTTTCTAGTCTTTTCCTCCCCTCTCCCGCACTAAACTGACTCTCTATTGGTAACCTAATGATAGCCTGAGGCTCCCTTCACCTGAGGGAGGAAGGTTATTCATTGTTTGAAGAGGCTGAGAAAAGCCTGACCCTGGTGTAACTCGAACAAATGTTTCAGGTTTCCCCCATTGGTGACTGTGCCTGGAATGAATGAGGTGGTTTTGCAGCTCACTTATCTGTTGAGTGTGTACATTCTGCCTCCTAATCCTACAGGCCTAGGTCTCTGTACCTAGCCTGGCTTTTGAACCTGTTTTCTGTCCTTCAAATACAGTGTTACTCTGGAGTTCTTTTGTCTAGCCGGACTAAGGATTGAATCCTGAGAACTTCATTTGAATCTTCGATAGGTCAGTAATGTTTCTTTCCTTGTATAGCTTGAGAACTCTAAGAACATTTAGAGTGAAAGTAACTTCTCATCACCAAGGGAAACACACGAAGCTGTTGAACATCTGACCTTTCAGAAGTGGAAGTCAGAGTGTTATACACTTTCCTGCCCTTGTTGGCTACACCCTGTGATCCTCAGACTTCAGGCTCCTGAGCTAGGGTGATGGGTGTGAGCTACTGGTGCTCTGCTAGGTTCAGAACTGTAATGACATTGATAATACAAGTCAACTGATTATCTCAAAGGGCTTGGGGAGCATATGAAGCCTTTCAACATTGGACCTTTCAGATCCCTTTAGCACACAAAGTTATAATGCTAGAGACTGCGAGGCTGGGCAAATGGATGTGCTATACTTGAGCCTTAATCTCTGACTCCACTTCTGGTGTACATCAATGTTAGAATGTTCGCCTAATTAGCAAATAGGAAAAGCACTTTGATTATTCCTTACTTGTTTCCAGTTGTGTGTCTTATATCAAGCCTGGGCCCTGTCCAAGAGCAATTCAGCTCAAAGCTAACACTGTACCACTTGAGTCACAGCGCCACATGGGGTATTATTTTTGGTGGTATCTTGAACATAAGTGTCTAACAGGCTTTCTTTGCCTAGGCTGTCTTTGAACTATGGTCTTCAAATCTCAGCATCCAGAGAAGCTGGGGTTCCATGTGTGAGCCACCGCCATCTGTCCTATTGTTTTTGAGAGTCCTGGGGCTTCTTTTTTCAAGGCTTGCACTCTATCATTTGAGCCACTCCATTGCTTCTAGCTTTTTCTGTGTATGTGGCACTGAAGATTCAAACCCTGGTATTCATGCATGTTGAGGGAGCTATTTCCACTAAGCCACAATTATAGGTTTGCAATCTTATCCCACAACTTGCCTGTACTGAAGAAAAGGCTTCTAAGAATAAATCATTAAAGAAATCCCTATAAGAAGGTGTTCAAAGATAAAAACACAAAGCTCATCCTTGAGAGATACTCTAAACATGTGAAGACTATGACAAATGCCTCCATTTAATTATGTATCATGTTTCAACACAAAATGTTTTAATGAAGCCAGGCGCTGGTGGCTCACGCCTGTAATCCTAGCTACTCAGGAGGCTGAGATCTGAGGATCGCGGTTCAAAGCCAGCCCGGGCAGGAAAGACCGTGAGACTCCTATCTCCAATAAACCACCAGAAAACCGGAAGTGGCGCTGTAGCTCAAGTGGTAGAGCGCTCGCCTTGAGCTGAAGAGCAGAGGGACAGCGCCCAGGCCCAGAGTTCAAGCCCCATAACCGACAAAAAAAAAAAAAGTTTTAATGAAAAATGAGTCAATGTCCTAAATTATTGTGTATAATTTTATAATAGATGTGCAAAATGTAATAAGTATTATGTGTATAATAATACTAAATAATATTAACAATAAATGAATTAATAAAATAAAAATAAAATAAATACAAAATCAATAATAAAAATCATAACATACACATGTATAGAGATACCTTTTCTTTTGCAGGGTCTTCATTCAGGCCGTGGGAACTCTAGCCTGAATTTCTTTTCCTCAAGGACAGTGAGCTTCGCCTTCACCCATGGTGCAAATGAGTTACCTAGATGGTGAGATCAAATCCCAAAAATGGTAGAAATATTGGTCCAGTTCCAAGACAGTGACTTAATTTTTTAATGGAAGCAGTTATGTTTATTCAGTTACATACTGAACATTAAAAAAAGCCGTGTAGAATTTTGTACAGCTATTCAGACGTTCTTCCTTTACTCCAAAAGTGCTTCTCTGAACACTACATTGTTTCTTTTTTTGTATGTTTTTATTGTAAAAATGTTGCACAGAGGGGTCACAGTTACATGAGCAAGGTCATGGGTATATTTCCTATTGAGCATTGTTGCCTGCTCCTTTGTTTTCCCCCTACCATCCCTTCCCTCCCATCTCCACAACTACTCCCCCTGCCAAGCTCAGTGACTTAACTTTTTAGTTGTGGCTTGACACGGAGTTTGAACTCAAGTAGTGTCAAATCTGCACTTTCCTCACATTGCTACAGACTTACCAAGATCCTGAGTTCAAATCCCAGGCTAGGAAAGAAAACTGAGAGAAATTCCAAACCAGGGAGCTTTATTTTTTTTTTCAATTTAGTTAAATAATCAATAATTTTTTTATTTTTTTATTTTTTTGGCCAAACATAGGGCTTGAACTCAAGTCGTGGCAACTCTGCCTCAACTTGGAACACTCTAGGCTGGGTGCTGCCTCGGAACCCGTACCCAATCCTGGAATCATAGACCCAGAGGGCTTGTAGGAAAAAAAAGTGTGATAGCATGCAAAGTGGCGAGCTGCAGAGGGCTGGGGGTTTTACGTTTTTTTTCTTTGCACGGTGACCATCCTGAGTCTGAATGAGACAGACGGTTGCAAAGTGGACGTGACCTGCCATATCTGAAGGCTGGCATGCTATCAGGGAACCCATAGGCCAACCTGTCAACAGGTGTGACACCTGTTTTCCTTACCTGCGAGAGTCCTGTGTGTCAGGCATGATTGAGAACACATCTACAAATCTAGATGCTATGTTATAGGATGTAAACAATATAATACATAGTTAGGTATCATCACAGTCAATAAAATAAATGGTAAATAAATGAATAAAACAAAAAATATAATGAATAACCACCACAAACATAATATACACTGAACATCTGTATGGAAGTTCAATCCTATCTTTAAAATGTATATAAGTAGTACGTTTTCCAGGGCTGGGGCTTGAATTCACGCCTAGGGAACAAGCCTGTCTTTCTGTTCTTCAAGCATGGTGAGCTTCCCCTTCCCCAATAGTGCAACAGACTTACCTAGACCCCGTGTTCAAATTCCAGGCCTTGCAGACAAAAATATGCCACACATTCTAAGCCAGGGAGCTTCATTAGCATTTTTAATATGTTTTAAAGTTCATTTCACCTTTATTTGAAACATTTTGATTTTATAACATGAATTTTTCAGAAAAGGTTTTTAAACCTTTACATTTCAGCATAGCACATTGGTGTTTCTATTTTGACCATCTTCCATGAAGAGTGAGAATGAAAATAAGGATATCATTTCTCCCTGGATGGTCAGGACAGTTGAATTTATTTCTATTTAGTGTTATTTTTAAAATTATAAACTCTCTGCATTTGTGTCATGTTTGTTTTCCTCAGTGCCTAACACGAAATACACTAGGGGATTCCTGATAGCACAAAAGGTTGGGTTTTGAATAAAAATTCATTTCTGTGAGGACAATAGGTAATTGTAAGCATTTTGGGAATAAACTGGATTGTAAAATGAAAAACAAAAACATTGGGACTGGGATGTAGCTCAGTAGTGGAGTATTTGCCTAAAGAGCATAAGACTGGCAGAAAAGTTTCCTAAAGATTAGAATGTTAGAATTTTATGATCTTTATGAACAAACATTTTGTTGTTTGGTCGTGGGCCTGAACTCAGGGGTTATCCCTGTACTCTTCAGCTCAATGCGAGCAATCTATTGCTTGAGTGATAGTGCTACTTCCGGTTTTCTAGTGGTTTATTGGAGATAAGTGTCTCAAGAACTTTCCTGTCCAGGCTGGCTTTGAACTGCCATCCTCAGATCGCAGCCTCCTGAGAAGTTAAGATTATAGGCATGAGCCACCTGTGCCAGGCAAGTGAACAAACTTCTTAAAGATGGATTCTGAGAAAAGAAACTTGGAATACAATTTTAGTATAAATAACTTATGATGCCATGGTTAAGGCACTAATTCAGAATTATTTATTCATTTGCTGGTTTCTTAGTTTATTTAAAGGTATATTATTTATATGCATTATTAATATGTATACATATATATTATTAAAATCATAGATTTGAAGTGTACCTGAGAGCAAAAGTGCTCATGTAAAGTTATACAACTGCACAAGCTTCATTATTTTTTTTTCCAGGTTGGTTGGTACCATAAATTAGGTGGGATTTTTGTACTGCTGTTTTATTATCTGTTTTTGGAAGATTTCTCTCCCTCTTATCCCTCTGCCCCACCGTCCATGCACTTGAACTCAGCTTGCTCTTTCTTGGCTTGGTTGTTCATAGCTCATTTTCTTCCACTTCAACCCATACCTGTAGCCGGGCTTTTTTCCAGTTAATTGGAGATGATTTCTCTCAGGCGTTTTTGCCTTCATTGGCTTTGAAATTTCATCTTCCAGTTCTCAGCCTCCTGAGTAGCTAGGATTACAGATGTGAGCCATTGGTGTGCCTAGGGATAAATTAGACTGTGGTTGGTGTATTTTTTCTGTTTTTCTAAGCAGGGGATCATCTACTATAGAATATCTGTGAATGTCCTGGGTCTGAAGTAAGTTATAATATACATATGCAAATCTGTATAGTCCTCATAAGATGTAATGAATTTAATACATGTTATAAATGTAGTAATAGTCAATAAATATAATGAATGAATAATACAAAAATAAATACCCTTAAAGCAATATGCAGTAAACATAAGTATGTAGATATTCATCATTTTTTTCAAATGTGGATGAATATTACTTAACAGGGCTGGGGATTGAATTCAGGCCTAGGGAAAAGGCCTGAATTGCTTGTATTCAAAGAGGTGAGTTTCTCCATCCTCCACAGTGCATTGGAGTTTCCCAGACTCAAAGTTCAAATCCCAGGCCTGGAAGGCAAAAAATGAGCATGAATTCCAAGCCAGGGCACTCCATTATTATTTTTAATATTTTTAAAATTTTAAAATTTATTTTATTTTATTTTTATATATTTTATTTCAATTTTATTTATTTATTTGTCTGTTTCTTTCTTTCTTTATTTATTTTGTCAAGCACGGGACTTGAACTCAGGTTTTAGCAACTCTGCCTCAGCCTCCATCATCCTAAGCTGGGATGGTGCAGCTTCTGGGCCCACAGCCATTCTTGGGATCCTAGGACACAGGAGCTGACAGTAAAACAAATTGAAAACGGCAACAAAAAATTGCCGCGAACTGAAGTCTGTCGACGGTTTCTTGGTTTTCCTTCCTTGCATGGTGACCATCCCGGATCCAAATGACACGGCTGCAACCTGTATGTCAGCGGACATTGCTGAAGGCTGGCGGGCTGGCAGCGAAGCCATAGGCCAATCTAGACACCTAGGTCCTGAGATTGAATCCTGGTCATGCCACTTACAAAGGCCTGGAGAGCCCAGGAAACTATTGCCTGTCCATAGGAACACCAGAGGAATGTGATCAATATCATAGTTGGATGAGTAGTTTGTCAATCAGTCTAACATAAAATTAAACCCAGTATTCAAAAGATTTGGATTATCATTCATAGTTTATTATGCATCAAAAGAATGCGTGTGTGTGTGTGTGTGTGTGTGTGTGTGTGTGTGTGTGTGTGTGTGTGTGTGTGTGTTTTGTCAGTAGTGCGGCCTGAATTCTGTGCCTGGGCACTCTCTCTCAGCTTTTCATCTCAGAGCTAATGCTGTAACATTTGAGACACAGCACCATTCCCGGTTTTTTCTGATCATGTTGTGCTGGGGAATCGAACCCGGGGCTCATGCATGCAAGACAAGCACTATCACAGTGAGCCAACTTCCCAGCCCCTAAAAGAATACTATTGATTAAATAGTTCTCACTACATACTTGTGAATCACTAGGAAGGTAGTATATGTCATTGAATACAAGAAATACATCTCTTGCAGTATCTACATTTCTAAATACATATTTATTTGTATACTACCGTCTGCATAGAAAGGTTTTGCTATTTTGGCCAAACCTGTGTCTCCATCCCAGGTTCTGGGATCTACCTGGCATCTGAATGTGCTAGAGGCTGTCGTGCTGACACTCACCCATTCATGAATTGGGCCTCTTCTAGGCCCTCAGTTCAGGCCCCAGCATTGCCAAAAATATCTTCTTGGAGTAAGATTCCAAGTGGGATACCTGTTTTCCTTTTCTGTGCAAGTGCTGGGTGTCAGGTATGATGTATATAATATGTCTGGAAAACTGCATGCTATGGAATAGATTTGAATGAATGTAATAAATGTTATAGGAGTACTCACAGTCAGTCCATAAATAAATGGTAAATAAACAAATAAATAATAAAATATCATGAATCATTCCAACAAACACGATATAAACTGAATATATGGATGTAAGTATAAATCATATAATAAACATATCTATATATGTTATGTTCTCCAGGGCTGGGGCTTGAATTCAGACCTAGTTAACAGGTTTGAATTGCTTGTCTTCAAGGAAGGAGGGCTTCCCTTTCCTCAACTCCCCCCCCCCTGCAATGCATCAAAGTTACCCAGACCCCAAGGTGACATCACTGGCCTGGCAGACAACAAAATGTCATGAAAGCCAAGAGAGGGAGCTTCAGTAGTATTGTTAATTAATTAATTTATTGCTAAGCACGGGGCTTGAACTCAGGTGGTGGCAACTCTGCCTCAGTTTCCATCACCCTAGGCTGGGATGGTGCAGGGTCTGGACCCACAGCCATCCTGGGTTCTAGGCCTTGGGGGCTGACAGGAAAACAAAATGAAAACACAACCCAAAAAAGCCGGAAACCACAGAAGGTCAGCAGTTTCTGTTTTTGTTCCTTGCACGGTGACCATCCTGGGTCTGAATGACATGGCTGCAACCTGTAGGTCACCTGGCATTGCTAAAGTCTGGCGGGCTGTCAGTGAAGCCATAGGCCAACCTAGACACTAGGCCCTGAGTTCTAATCCCGATCATATCACTTAAAAGGGGCTGGAGGCCTAAGAAACTATTTCTTGTCCATAGGAACACCAGAGAAATGTGATTAATGCCATGGTTGGATGAGTCTAGCATAAAATTACTCCCAATAATCCAGGACACAGATTGATTTTAATTCATAGTTTATTATGTATTAAAAGAATGCTATTTGGGGCTGGGAAGGTGGCTCAGTGGTAGAGTGCTAGCCTTGAGCTGAAGAGCTGAGGGAAAGTGCCCAGGCCCAGAGTTTAGGCTCCACGTCCAGACCCAAAGGAAAAAAAAGAATGCTATTGATTAAATGGAATCCTCATTGAATACATGAGAATTAGTAGGAACGTGGTATATGTCATTTAATACTAAATAGACAGCTTTGGCAGTACCTAAATACCTAAATTTATATTGATTTATATACCACCATCATCATAGAAAGTTACTGCTATTTTGTCCAAACCTGGGGCTTGATCCTAGGTTCTGGGATCCACTTGTCAGCTGAATGGGCTAGAGGCTGCGGTACTGACACTCACCCATTCATGAATTGGGCCTCTCAGGCCTTCCGATCAGGTCCCATCATTGGCAAAAATTTCTTCCTAGCGTAAGATTTCAAGTGTGACAAGTTCATAATATGTCTGCAAATTTACATGCTATGTAATAGATGAGAATAAATGTAATAAATGTTTTAGGTGCACTTACAGTTCATAAAATAAATGCTAAATAAACAAATCAATAATAAAACATAATGAATAACTCCAACAAACACAATATAGAGTGAATATATAGATGTAAGTATAAATTGTATATTTAACCTGTCTATAAATTTTATGAGGGGTTGAATTCAGGCCTAGCGCAGAGTTTAGTTCATGCACGATTCCCATAGGAAATGATAGGCAAGACGTATGGCACAACGATTATTTTTAATTAAGAATTCATGAAGTCTGACAATAAGAATCACATTCAGGAACTGGAGACAATGGGAAAGATCCAAGAATCAGTACTCACATGTTAGATAGGATTCCGACACAGCCCGCCACATCTCCTACTACACAAATAGGTATTTATTAGCATACCAGCTTCAGCTTGTGAATGGATGAATATTGTGCCGCCGGTGATTGATCTCAGGTCCTGGGTACAACCTATCTCTTTCATTGCTCACAGGCCAGTATCCTCACCTGGACCCTTTTGCCAATTGGGCCTCCTAAGGTCTGAGTTCAAAACCCAATACTGACAAAAGATGAAATCTGATGTGAGAAGCCCATTGATCCACCTGTTTTCCTGTCCTGTGAAAATCGTAGGTCTCAGGGAGGATGGAGAATTTTATATAGGCAACTCTATAGCCATAGGAAAAGGTTGTCATCTGTGTCGGCAAAGTTATGTCTTTAATCATACTCAATAAAACACAAAATGCATCCATTACTAAGACACACAATAAAAAGAGTAACCACACATGTATGTAAATAGACATCCTATGTGTAAAATAGGTGTGTATATTATTTTTGCCAGTGCTGGGGCTTCAAATCAGACCCTGCAACCTGGCATGATAATGTAGTCTTCAAGGATGGTGAGCTTTCCTTTCCCCCACAGTGCTATAGATTTACCCAGACTTGAGTTAGAATCCCAGCTGTGGCAGAAAAATGGAGTGAGTTCTGATTCAGGGTGCTTTATAATAATAATAATAATAATAATAATAATAATAATAATAATAATAATAATTATTATTATTATTATTATTATTATTATTATTATTATTATTATCATTATCATTATTATTATTACCAAGGAAAGGATTTCAAATAAGCTTGTGGAAATTCTGCTTCAGCTTCAATCATCTTAGGTTGGTGGGCTACCATTTGCCCATAGCCGATCCTG
>NW_027205956.1:0-9815 GCF_024711535.1 Dipodomys merriami
TGATCCTTAGATCTCAGCCTCCTGTTTAGCTAGGATGACAGGAATGAGATGGCTATTTTTTGAAGAACCCTCAGTGCAGTTTCATTAGTACAATTTGATTAATATTCATCTTTTCACCATAGTGTGGGGTTCATAAGGGATCTTTTTAAACTACTGTGTCTTCAGTGTCCTTGACATTGTACTAACACCTGCTTTACTTATATCTTTAAATAAAATAACATTTGACTAAAAAAAAGCAACATATGTTCTTGAATTTTATTTTCATTACAACTGTTTCTCATTTGCAATCATGCTTAAACAAGTTTCTTGAAGTTAGGGAAAACAGGGTTTTGCAATTGCACGTATGAAATTCACTCCCAAATGGTAACAACTCCTCTCATTGCCATGAGTATTTGAGTACAGATTCCTTCGACTCACTTTCAGAGCTAACCAGGTTCACTGGTTCCCATTGATGGACAGGTAGACTTAGGAAAACATTCCCAATTGAGGAACATGTGTTTCTATAGCTGTCAGATGGAAGCCAGTGTGGAGATCCCATTTAAGGAAACATGGTGGACAGAGAAATCACAATAGCCAGGAGAAAATGACCAGGTGCACCAAGAGCAAGAAAGGGACTAAGTGGAAGATGCTCCCAAGATATTCCCCATGTATGCAACTTTCCAACCATGGTCTGTAATAGAGACAACCCATCAACAGGGTCCATGAAAAGGGAGACAGCCAATCAGCAAAATCCCCACTCCACCATACTGGCTCAGTAGCTAGAGCAACAGAACAAAACAGAACAGCAGCAGCAGCAGCAGCAGCAGCAGAGTACTAGTAAAAGCAGCTCTTTTGATTTGTTGTCCATTAGTTTTTGGTATACATTTTTTTTTGGTGGTATCCTGATGTAGATGCTCAGTTCTCCCATTGTCCTATCTGAGTACATGCTTTTCCCAACCTGGGACTCCAAAAAGAAACAGAAAATGCCACATGTCTGTCTCTGTTGGACGTTGGGCATAGGCATCAGGGAAAGGCCATAGGCTGGTTTGCTTTGAAAAACTTGGGTGGGGTGTGACCAGTTTCTAATTGAATTCCATCCTATCAGGAACGAGATCTTCATCTCTTCTCAGGGTGCCCTTGACTAGCAATTCCCTCTGCTAACATTGCAGTCGGCTACAGTTCTTTCAAACCCTGGGCCCAGAGGAGTCTGGGATGTGAAAGTATTAACCTGTAGATTAATTTCTCATGCCAGTTGTGTTATTGGATTTCTCTCTTTGCCAACTCACTTTAAATGGCTGTAACTACTGAGGTCTCCAGTGAACCTCAAAGTAGAAATGATGTTTGCAGAGAAGGACTGCATCCATTCCATCTACCCTCAGAGCTCCTGCACAGACCCTTTCTCTTCAGCAGAATGGAAGTGCATTTGTAAAGGTGTAAGCGTTTACATTCCCAGGACCTTTAAAGAGTATTAACTTCCTCCAGGTCTCTGAACAAAGCAATTACTTGGCTAGAGATAGAACCATAGTGATACATATGAGACTAGGTTTCCTTCCCTTCTTCTCTCCCTCTAACCCCCTCTTCTTTCCTCCCACCCTTTTTCTTTGTCCTTCTTCCTTCCTCCCTCTTCTTTACTTCCTCCCTCTTCTTTACTTCCTTCCTTCCTCCCTGTCCTTCCTTCCTTTTCTTTTTATTCTAGTACAGAGACTGAACTCCAAGGTCTGGCTGTCCTTTAGTTTTTTTTTTCCCCAAGGCTAGCATTTTACCACTTGAGTAAACTCTACTTTTAGCTTTTTGCTCATTAGTTGGAGATAAGAATCCCATAGATTTTTCTATCTGGGCTGGCTTCAAACCAGTATACTTAGACCTCAGCCTCCTGAGTAGCTAGGATTACAGGTGGGAGCCACTGCCTTTCTGTTCACATCAAATATGCATGGAACTGTTTCCAATCAAGGCCTCTGAAGAGAGAATTGGGAGAATAAATCTTGGGGCTTGCAGTGTGGCTATCCGATGAATGATTCTGAACTACAGAGTAGAGACTAGTTTGTGTGTAATCAATATGGATTTGGTTCCCCATCTTTAAGTGTAAGAAATAGCAAAGCAGTTCATTGCTCTATATCCAACTAAATGCAGTTCTGAGTCTCAATTTTCTAGTTGCCAAGTGTTGGAGTTTCCCTCCCTTTCTTTCCCAGGGAGCAGGGTATCCTATGTGACTCTGGACGCATGGGCAATAATGTCCACAAAGTGCAGCTGGTGATGGGGCTCCCTCTTCAAGCTTTAGAGTCCATCAGAAGAAGGCCATGGTGTCTCTGTGGACTGAGTACAGGTCTGGTCACCCCTGGGGAAAGTCATGAAATCACTCACAGGAGAACAGGCTCTTTTTCTGAGCACACCTAATGCTATTGTTTTCAATTTTGATGGCTGATTTGAGCATACAGTGACAAGCAGATGACAAAAAACACTCAAGAGTTAGATACAAGCTGGGCACTGGTGACTCACACCTGTAAATGTAGCTACTCAAGAGGCTGAGATCTGGGAACTGTGTTTCAAAGCCAGACTGGACAGGAAAGTCTGTGAGATTTATATCATCTCGAATTAACAATCAGAAAAACTGAATCAAAGAGGTAGAGTGGGGGCTGGGAAGGTGGCTCAGTGGTAGAGCACTTGCCTTGCATGCATGAGGCCCTGGGTTCGATTCCTCAACACCATATAAGCAAAAAGAAAAAAAGCCAGAAGTGGTGTTGTGGCTCAAGTGGTAGAGTGCTAGCCTTGAGCTGAAGAGCTGAGGGACAGTGCCCAGGCCCAGAGTTCAGGCCGCATGACCCGACCAAAAAAACCCAAAAGAGGTAGAGTGCTACCCTTGAGCAAAAAAGCTCAAGGGACAGCACCCATGAGTGGCAACAACAACAACAACAACCAAAAGAGAACTTGTTAGGGGAACCTTCTTGAAAAGCCTTGAGGTGAGACAGGCCATTTTTTGGGTTGCATACATGTCATCCTGTTTAGCCCCAGGAAAGTTTTGCTATAGAGAATGCTCACCTCTGATTGTTATCTTATATGGTTAGCTTGTGGTGAGCTTTGTCCCCACCCACAACATGGTTTTTGCCTTTAAAAGCTTTGTGCAAGCTCTGTTCTGGGCTGCAGGTCTTTGGGACAGGAGTCTACCTGTAGTCACCGACATTTTACTGAAGACTCCCAGCCAAGCGCTGATGGCTCACACCTATAATCTTAGCTACTAAGGAGGCTGAGATCTGAAGATCACAGTTCAAAGCTAGCCCAGGCAGGAAATTCCGTGACACTGTCACTGTGGCTCAAGTGGTAGAGCACTCATCTTAAGTTGAAGAGCTGAGGGACAGTGCTCAGGTCCAGAGTTCAAGCCCCACAACTGACCAAAAGAAAAAAAAAAAGATTCCCAATTTGACCTCTCAAGATGTGGCTTCTCTGTATCTTGCAAACTATTCCCATATAATAGAATCCAGTGACCTCCATCTCTTCCTTGTCTCCCCTCCCCCATGCACTCTTACCCATTTGTCCTCTAGGAAATTTAACTGGTCATGCATGCCACTACAGCCATCTCCACAAACAAAACCTGCAAAAGAAAATTCAAAATAATCTTCTATTCAGAAACCTGACATTTGACATATGTGGTTGTCCCTCAGGTATATCATTCAAGTTACAGCCTGATGGTAGAACGAATTGCTGGTGTACTACTGCATAGGAGACCCTAGGTCCAATTTCCAGCTATTCCACAAACCAGCTCCAGCCTCTTGTCCCTATAAACCAAATAAAGACACACAGTGAAGATGAGAGAAAGGAAATTTATTACCTTGTAGACAGGGGGGAAGACAGCACTTCAGCCCTTCTTCAGAAATATAGACAGGATCAGTAGCTTTGAATACATAACTGGGGGAAGGGGATATAAGAACTACAGTCTTCAAGCTATATCCTGGTACCTCATATCTGTAATCCTGGCTATTCAGGAGGCTGAGATCTGAAGATCAAGGGTTGAGACCAGCCCCGGCAGGAAAGTCTGTGAGACTTTTATGTACAATTACCCACCCCCAAATGAGGAGTTGACCTGTGGTTCAAAGTACTAGAATGCTAATCTTGAGGAAGGGACAATGCCCAGGCCCTGAGTTCAAGTCCTAGGACAAAAAAAAGAGTTACAATCTTTGGTCAAAATTTGGTTTCTTTCTCTCATACAACTTTGCATAACCTTTGAAATAAAAAGCTATTTTAATTAAGTCCTATCTCCTTGTATTAGTTACATCCTGTTACAAGTTCCTGCTTTGGCCAGCTTTTATGGCTTTAAATTTTTTCCTTTTTAGTTACATTAACTACTGAAGCCACATTGCTAAAGTTTTTTCCTCTTTTTAAAAAAATTTCTTTTTAAAGAATAATCTTTAGGTAGTTATGCATAGGAGCTTCCATTTAATAAGTAAATACAATACGTTTTGATCAGCGTTACCTCTTGAGACAAGGAGAGGGAGACCCCAACACGTCAACTTGAAAATTGAGACTCAGAACTGAATTCAGTTGGTTGCAGAGACATGAACTGCCTGGCTGGTTCTTACACTTAAAGATGGGAAACCAAATCCAAATTGATTACATATAAATCAGTCTCCGCTCTGTAATTTAGAATCATTCATCTGATAGCCACCCTGCAAACCCCAGATTTCTTCTCCCAATCTCTCCCTTCAGTGTACTTGACTTGAAACAGTTGCATGCTTATTTGATGTGAACAGAAATGCAGTGGCTCCCACCAGTAATCGTAGCTACTTAGGAGGCTGAGCCAAATTATAGGAGTCTTTATTGTCACCTCGGCAGACCAACAGATGCACAGGAGTATATATGTCTGAAATTGTGCTGTCCTGAGACATCTCAGAGTTAAGTCTTTCAAAGAGAAAAAACACATCTTTTTTGGCAAGCAATGCATAAGACTTTTTTTGTTTTATTTTACAAAGCATATACAGACACCAAACTTAGCATTATCAATAAATTTAGACTTACTTCCCAAATATGGGGTGGCTGGAATACTTTCAGGGAAGGGAAGGAGGAAAGGAGAGAAGAAGAATAGAAGAAGAATAGAAGAAGAAAAAGAGGAGGAAGAAGAAGAAGAATAGAAGAAGAAGGAGAAGAAGAAGAAGAAGAAGAAGAAGAAGAAGAAGAAGAAGAAGAAGAAGAAGAAGAAGAAGAAGAAGAAGAAGAAGAAGAAGAAGAAGAAGAAGAAGAAGAAGGAGAAGAAGAAGAAGAAGAGGAGGAGGAGGAAGAGGAGGAGGAGGAGGAGGAGGAGGAGGAGGAGGAGGAGGAGGAGGAGGAGGAGGAAGAAGGAGGAGGAGGAAGAAGGAGAGAAGGAGGAGGAGGGAATGGAGGAATAGGTAGAGGAGGAGGAGGTAGAGGAGGAGGAGGGAGGAGGTTCTATCTCTGACCTGGCCAAGCAATTGCCCCATTCACAGACCTGGAGAAACTGCCCTTTTAAGGTCCTGGGAATGTAAAGGCTTACACCTTTACAAATGCATTGCCATTCTGAACACAGAGAAGGTCTGTGCAGAGGTGCTGAGGGAAGACGGAATGGATTCAATCCCTTCTCCCCAAACATTTCTACTTCTGGAGTTCACAGGAGACCTTAGGCGTTACAGCCATTTAAAGTGAGCTGGCCAGAGAGAGAAATCCGATAGCACAACTTGAGAAATTAATCTAAATGTTAATACTCCCACATCCCAGAGAAAGAATGCACAGATCAACACCCCTCTCCTAGTCATGGGTGCCTAGACACCTTGAGCTCTTCCTCTTCCCCAGTACCTCCCATGCCACTTCCTTTGTGGTCAGGGAGTGCTTACAATTCTAGGCCAGTTCTAATGGAAATTGAGGTATGTGTGTAGTGGAACCCCTTGTGCCTTTAGCTTGACCTTTGGGCAATAAAGTCCTACTAGGGCCTCATGCACACAGGTCACATCTCATTCATATACTTACATTATGGGATAACAATTTTACACATGCACAGATTCTCCTCTAAAAAAAAATCTTCCCAGTCATGATCCCCTCCTCTGCTATAGTTACTAAGAATTCCTCCCACATTCCCTGGGTGGTAGAAAGCAGAAAGTCCTCCTTGGGTTTCCTACTCTGATTCAGGAACAGATAGTTCCCCTATGGTCCTTTTTCAAATTGGAAAAAGAAAACATTTTATCTATTTAAATTTGAATTGTAACTACATGTTAGTTCCCACAGTCAAATACCATTTATTAGAGTTATTTCACTAAGCTGGAATTTCACCTCAGCCAATTCAAGCACTCTTCTGTCTCAGGAGTAAAGGCAATTATAACCACCA
This sequence comes from Dipodomys merriami, assembly GCF_024711535.1. Taxonomy (NCBI): domain Eukaryota; kingdom Metazoa; phylum Chordata; class Mammalia; order Rodentia; family Heteromyidae; genus Dipodomys; species Dipodomys merriami. Next base: position 6,305 of record NW_027205956.1, read on the forward strand.
TACCAAAAGGTCATTTTTTAAACAGTCAACATCATCATTCTAATTATTCAGTCAACAATAACAAAAGGCACACTTTCACAGTGGGCTTTTATAGCCAGGATATTATTAAATGTGAATCCCAAAAGGGCAAATTCATAGAAGGAGGAACATATGTTGTATTAAAACAACAGTAATTTGTTGACATATTCTGCACACAAATGATGTACATTATGCAAACTAATTTGGCTTTGGTGTTAGAAAAAGATTTTTGTAAAATGGGGGAATATTTGTTTTTTCCATAATAGAGTTTGAACTCAGGGTTTTGTATTTCCTAGACTGGCATGATACTACCCAACCTGCCTGCCCAGATTTCCTACTGGTTGCTGTGAAGCATTGGGTCTCACTTTCCACCCTGGCATGATCCATAGACAGATATGCCTACTTTTAGCTATCATCAGCTGTGTGCCACCACATGCAGCTTCTGCTTAAGTTGTCCTCAAATCACAATCCTCCCATACTCAGCCTCCCACATAGGGAACTTTTTCTGCCCCATAGATATTAAAATATTTAAAGACGCAATTTATTTCTTGCATTTCCTAAAAGTGATTACAGGCATATTAGATGTTAATTTCTGTAACATTATACTTCAAGTCTTCTAGAAAAGCTCCTTTGCAAAAGGAGAGAACACACCCAAATTAATAAACTCAGAGATGAGAATGGAAACATCACCACGGAAACAACCAAGATTCAGAACATTATAAGGGAATAATTCTCAAAACTTTATGCTAATAAGTTTGAGAACTTGACAGAAATGGACCTTTTCCTAGCAAATATTGACATGCCAAAACTGAACCAAGATGAGTTAAACCAGCTTAACAGGCCCATATCAAGCATTGAAATAGAAACAGCAATAAGAGACCTCCCAGCTGAGAAAAGTCCAGGACCAGATGGTTTTACAGCGGAATTTTACAAGGCCTTCAAAGCAGAGCTCACACCAATACTCCTCCAACTCTTCAATGAAATTGAAAGAGAAAGCTCACTATAGAACACATTCTATGAAGCCATCATAACCCTCATCCCAAAACCAGGCAGGGACTCATCAAAGAAAGAGAACTATAGACCCATTTCTTTGATGAACATTGATGCAAAACTTCTCAACAAAATTTTGGCCAATCGACTTCAACAATTCATCCAAAAAATCATACACCATGATCAAACAGGATTCATTTCAGGGATGCAAAGCTGGTTCAATGTCCGCAAATCAATTAATATTATTCATCACATCAACAGGAGCAACAATAAGAACCACATGGTAATCTCAATAGATGCAGAAAAAGCATTTGACAAGATCCAACACCCCTTTATGATGAAGGTTCTGGAAAAATTAGGAATCCATGGATCATTCCTCAATACAATAAAGGCTGTATATGACAAACCTACAGCCAGCATTATACTCAATGGTGAAAAACTAAAGCCATTTCCTCTTAACTCAGGAACAAGACAAGGATGCTCACTCTCTCCACTTCTCTTCAATCTAGTATTAGAATGCCTAGCTACAGCAATAAGACAAGATGCAGACATAAAGGGGATCCAAATAGGGAAAGAAGAAATAAAACTCTCCCTCTTTGCAGATGACATGATCTTGTATTTAAAGAATCCCATAGACTCCACTCCCAAATTACTCAAGCTGATTCAAAACTTTGGCAAAGTAGCAGGTTATAAAATTAACCCCCAAAAATCAATGGCTTTTCTGTATGCCAACAATGAGAAAAGTGTGGCTGAAATTAGGAAAGCAACTCCATTTGTAATAGCCCCACAAAAAATAAAATACCTAGGAATTAATTTAACTAAAGAAGTGAAGGACCTCTACGATGAAAACTTTAAAATCTTGAAAAAGGAAATCAACACAGAACTTAAAAAATGGCAAGACCTCCCATGCTCCTGGATTGGCAAGATTAACATCGTGAAAATGGCAATACTTCCCAAGGCTATCTACAAATTCAACGCGATACCTATCAAAATTCCACCCTCATTCTTCAAGGAAATAGAAGAGGCAATCCAAAAATTCATATGGAACAATAAAAGACCCCGAATAGCAAAAACGCTCCTCAACGGAAAGAACACTGCTGGAGGAATATCAATACCAAATTTCAAACTCTACTATAAAGCCATAGTAATCAAAACAGCTTGGTATTGGCATAAGAACAGACCTCAGGACCAATGGAATAGAATTGAAAACCCAGAAATGAACCTACAGACCTATAGCCATCTAATCTTCGATAAGGAAGGTAAAACAATAGAATGGAAGAAAGACAGCCTCTTCAGTATATGGTGCTGGCAAAATTGGTTAACTACATGTAGAAAACTAAAGCTAGATCCTTATATATCACCCTGCACCAGAATCAACTCCAAATGGATCAAAGACCTTGAACTCAAAGCAGACACTCTGAAAACATTACAGGATGGAATAGGAGAAACCCTAGGTCTCCTTGGCTCAGGCCGAAATTTTCTGAATAGAGACCCGGAAACACAACAAATCAAAGAAAGGTTGGACAAATGGGATTGCGTAAGGTTGCAGAGCTTCTGCAGGGCAAATGACATAGCTAGCAAGATCAATAGAAAGCCCACCGATTGGAAGAAGATCTTTACTAGCCATACAACGGACAAGGGTCTCATATCTAAAATATACTTGGAACTCAAAAAATTAAATCACCCAACAACAAATCCTCAAAGAAACAACTGCCCAATAAATAAGTGGGCGAAAGACTTAAAGAGAAGCTTCTCTGAAGAAGAAAGAAGGATGGCCAATAGACACATGAAGAAATGTTCAACATCCCTAGCCATCAAAGAAATGCAAATCAAAACAACATTCAGATATCACCTCACTCCAGTTAGAACAGCAAAATCAAGAACTCTAACAACAACAGATGCTGGAGGGGATGTGGACAGAAAGGAACCTTACTTCATTGTTGGTGGGAATGTAAACTTGTTCAACCACTTTGGAAAGCAGTATGGAGGTTCCTCAAAAGACTTCACATAGATCTCCCCTATGATCCAGCAATCCCACTTTTGGGCATTTACCCAAATGTTTACAAACAAGACCACACTAAAGCTACCAGCACAACTATGTTTATTGCAGCATTATTTACCATAGCTAAGATATGGAACCAACTCAGATGCCCCTCAGTAGATGAATGTATCAAGAAAATGTGGTATATATACACAATGGAATTCTATGCCTCCATCAGAAAGAATGACATTGCCCCATTTGTTAGGAAATGGAAAGGCTTGGAAAAAATTATATTAAGTGAAGTAAGCCAGGCCCAAAGAAGCATAGGTCCCATGGTTTCCCTTATTTGCAATATCTAGTATAGGTATGAGTCAAGCGGAAAAGGTCAGATAATGTGATATTAGGAAAATGAACCCTTAAATATGTATTTTAATGTTTTCGTTTCTTTCATGCATGTGTTTCTAACGCATTTATAAGATTATTTCTTTGTTGCTTTGTATGTCCCTCCCCCACAGTGTAACC
>NW_027205957.1:0-9813 GCF_024711535.1 Dipodomys merriami
ACCCTAACCCTAGGCCTCACCCTAACCCTAACCCTCATCCTCACCCTAAACCTCACACTAACCCTAACACTAATCCTCAATCTAACCCTCACCCACACCCTTCCCATAAACCTAACCCTCACCTTATCCCTAACCATCACCCCATTGTAACCCTCATCTCAGCCTAACCCTCACATTTACCTTTACCATCACCCCCACGCTAACCCTTATCCTAACCCTTATCCTCACCCTAAGCGTCACCCTAACCCTCACCCTCACCCTAAGCCTAATCCTAACCCTAACCCTCAACCTGAACCTAACCCTCACCCTCACCGTAAACCTTACTCTAACCCTGAACCTAACCCTAAACTTAACCCGAACCCTAACACTGACCCTAACCCTAACCCTAACCCTCACCCTAACCCTAACCCTCAACCTTACTGTAACCCTCACCCTCAGCCTAACCATCACGTTTACCCTTACCGTCATCCCTACCCTAACCCTCACCCTAAACCTAACATTCACCCTAACCCTCTCCCTGAAACTAACTCTAAGCCTGACTTCACCCTCACCCTATCCATAACTTTAACCCTAAACTTAACACTAAACCTCACCCTAATCCTAACCCTAACCCTCAAACTAGCCCCAAACCTCACCTTCACCCAAACCCTCAGGCTAAACCTAAGGCTAACACTAACCCTAAACATAACCCTCACACTCACTCTAACCCTAACCTAATCCTAATACTAACCCTAACCCTAACCCTCAACCTAACCCTCAACCTCAACCTAACCCTAACCCTAACCCTAACCCTAACCCTCAACCTCAGCCTCACCCTACCTCAACTCTAACCCTAAACCTCACCCTAACCCTAACCCTAACCTTAAACCTCACCCGCAAACTCACTGTTGCACTTACCCTAACACCAACCCTCATCCTAACCCTCCCCATAACCCTAACTCTTACCCTCAACCTCTCCCTTAGCCTAACCGTAAGCCTAACCCTAAACCTAAACCTAACACACACACTCACCCTCACTCTAACCCTAATCCTGTCCCTAACCCTAACCCTAACCCTATCCCTCCCTCTAACTCTCACCCTAAGCCTAACCCAAACAGTAACCCTTACCCTAACCCTCAACCTAAACCTCACCCTAACACTAAATCTAACCCTAAGCCTTACCCTCACCCTAACCCTAAATCTAACCCTAACCCAAACCCTAAACCTCACCCTAACACTAACCCTAACCCTAACCCACACCCTCACCCTCTGCCTAATCCTAAGCCTAACCCTAACCCTAACCCTCACACTCACCGTAACCCTAACCCTAAACCTCACCCTAACCCTAACCCTCACCCTCAACCTCAGCCTAACCCTAAGCCTATCCCTAACCCTAAGCCTAATCCCCACACTCACCCTACTACTAAACCTAATGTACTCCTAACCCAAACCCTAACCCTCACCCTCAACCTAACCCTCACCTTAAGCCTAACCCTAACATTAATCCTAAACCTAACCCTCACACTCAGCCTCACCCTAACCCTAACTCTAACACTAAACCTCACACTGACCCTAACCCTAACCCTAACCCTAAACCTGATCCTAGACCTAACCCTAACCTTCACCCTCACCCTCACCATAAACTTAACCCTAACCCTAACGCTAAAAATAACCCTAAACCTAACCCTAACCCTCACCCTAACACTTACCCTCACCTTAACACTAACCCTAACCCAACACTAAACCTGAAACTAACTCTAACCATCACCCTAACCCTAAACCTCACCCTAACACTAACCCTAAACCTCAACCTCACCCTAGACCTCGCCCTAACCGTAAGCCTCATCCTCACCATAAACTTCACACTAATCCTAACACTAATCCTCAATCTAACACTCACCCTCACCCTAAACCTAACCCTAATACTCACCCTAACCCTAACACTCTCCCTTACCTTAACCCTCACGCTCAGCCTAACCCCCACATTTACCCGTACCGTCACCCCCACCCTAACTCTTACTCTAAAGCTAAACCTCACCCTAACCCTAACTCTACCCCTAAACCTCACCCTCACCCTAACCCTAACTCTAACCCTAACCCTAAAACTAACACCCTAACCCTAACCATCAACCTAACCCTAATCCTCACCCCCACCCTCACCCTCAGCCTAACCCTAAGCCTAAGCCTAACCCTAACCCTAAACCTCACACTCACCCTCACACTAACCATAATCCTAACCCTAACCCTAACCCTAACACTAAACCTCAACCTAACCCTCAACCTAACCTTAACCTTAACACTTACCCTAACCCTAACACTCGACCTAACCCTACAACTAAAACTAAATCTAACAATGAACCTCACCCTCACCCTAACCCTAATCCCAACCCTATCCCTAAACCTCACCCTAAACCTAACACTCACCCTCAACCTCACCCTCAACATAACTCTAACACTAACCCTAACAATAACAGAAATCCTAACTCTAAACCTAACCCTAACCCTTACCCTAATGCTAACACTCAACCTCAACCTAACCCTAATCTTAACCCTAACCCTCACCCTAAACCTAAACCTCACCCTCACCATAATACTAACCCACATCCTGACCCTCACCCTAACCCTAACCCTAAACCTTACCCTAACACTAACCCTAATCCTCACCTTCACCGTAGCCCTCACACTAACCCTAATTGTAAACCTAATCCTCATCCTAACCCTCACCCTAACTCTAAGCCTAACCTTAACCCTAACCCTAACACCAACCCTCACGGTAAACCTAACACTAACACTAACACTAACCCTAAACCTAACCCTAATCCTCAGCCTCACCCTCACCCTAACCCAAACCCGTACCCTAACCCTCATCCTAACTCTAAGCCTAAACCTAAGCCTGATCCTTACCCTCACATTCACCATCACCCTAACCCTAATCCTAAACCTAACCCTATCCCTGAACCTAATCCTCACCTTAACCCTCAGCCTAGCCCTCACCCTTACACTTATCCTAACCCTAACCCTCACCCTAACCATAACCCTCACCCTAAACCTAACCCTCACCCTAATACTTACCCTCACCCTAACACTAACCCTAACCCTAACACTAACCGTAACACTAACCCTAAACATCACGCTAAACCTAAACCTCACCCTGACACTAAAACTCAACCTCACCCTCACCCTAGCCTTCACGCTAACCCTAACCCTCATCCTCACCATAAACCTCACACTAACCCTAACACTAATCCTCAATCTAAACCTCCACCTCACCCTAACGCTAACACTAACCCTCACCCTAACCCTAACGATCACCCTTACCATAACCCTCACCGTCTGCCTAACCCTCAACTTTCCCCTTACCGTCACCACCATGTTAACACACACCCAAAACCTAACCATCACCCTAACCCTAAATGTACCCCTAAACTTCACCCTAACCCTAACCCTAACCCTAACTCTAACCCTAACCCTAAAATGAACCCTCACCCTAAACCTAACCCTAACCCTCACTGTCACCGTAACTGTAACCCTAAACCTAAACCTAACAATAACCCTAACCCTAACCGTAACCCTCACCCTAACCAAAACCCTCACCCTAAAACTTACCCTCACCCTCACCCTAACCCTAACCCTAATCCTCACCCTCACCCTAAACCTAACCCTAATCCTCACCCTAACCCTACCCCTCACCCTAACCCTACCCCTCACCCAAACCCTAATTCTAACCCTCATCCTCACCCTAAGTGTGAGGTTTACCTCACACTAACCCTAACCCTAATCCTCAATCTAACCCTCACCCTAAATCTAACCCTAACCCTAAACCTTACCCTAAACTTACACCTAACCCTAACCCTCACCCTTATCTTAACCCTCACCCTCAACCTAAACCTCACCCTAACCCTAAACCTCATCCTAACCCTCACCCTAACCGTAAACCTAACCATCACCCTAACCCTAACCCTCACCCTCAACCTCATACTCAGCCTAACCCTAAACCTAAGCCTAACCCTTACCCTAACCCTCACCCTCACTCTAGACCTCACCAAAACTCTACTCCTAATACTAACCCACATCCAAACCCTCACCCTAGCCCTAACCCTAACCACCACACTAAACCTAAGTTTCACCCCTACCCTCACCCTCACCCTAACCCTAATTCTAACCCTTAATCTCAAACTCACCCTAACCCTAGTCCTAACCCAAACGTTAAATCTCACCCTAACCCTAACCTTCACCCTCACCCTCACCCTCACCACAAGTCTAACCTTAACCCTAACAATAACACTAATCCTAACCCTAACCCTAACCTTAACAGTAATCCTAACACTCACCCTCAGGCTAAGCCTAATCCTATCCCTAACCCTCAATCTAAACCTAATCCTCACCCTCACCGTAAACCTAACCCTCATCCTAACCCTCATGCTAACCCTAACCCTAATGCTAAACCTTAATCTAACATTAACCCTAATCCTCACCCTAACCCTAACCCTAACACTAACCCTCACACAAACCCTAACCCTCACCCTAATCCTAAACCTCACCCTCACCCTAACCCTAACCCTAATCCTCACCCTAACCCTACCCCTCACCCCAAATCTACTCCTAATCCTAACCCTCATCCAAACCCTCACCCTAGCCCTAACCCTAACCATCACCCGAAACCGAATCTCCACCCCCACCCTCACCCTCAGCCTAAACCTAAGCCTAAGCATAAGCCTAACCCTCACCCTCACCCTCAACCTCACCCTAATCCTAATGGTAACCCTAACAATAACCCTAAACCTCAACCTATACCTCACCCTAACCTTAACCTTAAAACTAACCCTAACCCTAACACTCGAACTAACCCTCAAACTAACCCTAAATCTAACACTAAACCTCACTCAAACCCGAACCCTAAATCTAACCTTAACCCTAAACCTCAACCAAACCCTAACCCTCACCCTCACCCTCACCCTCACCACAACTCTAGCCCTAACCCTAACAATAACACTAATCCTAACACTATACCTAACCCTAACCCTAACCCTAACAGTAATCCTAACACTCACCCTCAGGCTAACCCTAATCCTAACCCTAACCCTCACCCTAACCCTAATCCTCACCCTCACCTTAACCCTAACCCTCAACCTAACCCTCACCCTAACCCTAACCCTAATACTAAACCTTAATCTAACACTAACCCTAACTCTCACCCTCAACCTAGCCCTCACCCTAACCCTAATCCTAACCCTAATCCTCATCCTTACCCTCACCCTAACCCTAACCTTAACTCTCACCCTAACCCTAACCCTAACCCTAACCCTCAACCAAACCCTAAACCTCACGTTCACCGTAAACCTAACCCTCACCCTAACCCTAAACATAACCGAACCATAACTCTCACCCTAACCCTAACCCTAACCCTCCACCTAAACCTAACCCTAACCCTCACCCTCACCCTCAGCCTAACCTTAAGCCTAACCTAACCCTCACAATCACCCTAACCCTTAAACTAATCCTAATCCTAACCCTAACCCTCAACCTCATCCTCAGCCTCATCCTAACCCTAATTCTAACACTAAACCTCACCCTCACCCTAACACTAACCTTAACCATAAATTTAAACCTCACCCTCACATGCACCCGAGCCCTTACCCTAACCCTAATCCTAACAGTAACCCTCATCCTAACCCTCTCCCTAACCCTAACCCTCACCCTCAACCTCACCCTCAGCCTATCCCTAAGTCTAACCCTAAACCTAAACCTAACACACACACTCACCCTCACTCTAACCCTAATCCCATCCCTAACCCTAACCCTAACCGTAACCCTCCCACTAACTCTCACCCTTACCCTAACCCTAAAACTAACCCTTACCATAATCCTCAACCTAAAACTCACCCTAAACCTAACTCTCACCCTAAACCTCACCCTCACCCTAACCCTAACTCTAACCCTAACCCAAACCCGAAAACTCACCCTAACACTAACCCTAACCCTAACCCACACCCTCACCCTCAGCCGATTCCTAACCCTAAGCCTAACCCTAAACCTCACACTCACCCAAACCATAACGCTAAACCTCACCCTAACCCTAACCCTCACCTTCAACCTCAGCCTGACCCTAAGCCTATCCCGAACCCTAACTCTAACCCTCACACTCACCATAACACTAAACCTAATCCTACTCCTAATCCTAACCCTAACCCTCATCCTCAACCTAACCCTCACCTTAAGCCTAACCCTAACATTAATCCTAACCCTAACCCTCACCCTCAGCCTCACCCTAACCCTAAATCTAACACTAAACCTCACCCTGACCCTAACCCTAACCCTAAACCTATCTTTAAACCCCATCCTAGCCCTAAGCCTAACCCTCACCCTAACACTTACCCTCACCATAACTTTAACCCTAACCCTAATGCTAAAAATAACCCTATCCCTATCCCTCACCCTAAAGATAACCCTCACCCTAACCCTAACCCTCACCCTAACACTTACCCTCACCCTAACACTAACCCTAACCCTAACACTAAACCTCACACTAACCGTAACCATCAACGTAACCCTAAACCTCACCCTAAAACTAACCATAACCTCACCCTCTCCTTAAACCTCGCCCTAACCCTAACCCTAATCATCACCCTAAACTTCAGACTAACCCTAACACCAATCCTAAATCTAAACATCACTCTCACCCTAACCCAAAACCTCACCATCAACCGAACCCTAACTCTCATTCTTACTGTAACCCTCACCCTCCGCCTAAATCACACCTTTTCCCTTACCGTTACCCCCACCCTAAACCTCACTCTAACCCTAACCCTGACCCTAACCCTATCTCTACTCCTAAACCTCACACTCACCCTATCCCTAACTCTAACCTTAACCCTAACACACTCTCACCCTCACCCTAACCCTAAACATCACCCTAATACAAATCCTCAACCCTACCCTCAACCTCAGCTTAACCCAAAGCCTAACCCTAACCCTAACCCTAAACCTCACACTCACCCTCACCCTAACCCTAATCCAAACCCTAACCCTAAACCTCAACCTAACCTTAACCCTAAAACTTAACCTAACCCTTACCCTCGATCTAACCCTCCAACTAAACCTAAATCTAACCATAAACCTCGCCTTCACCCTAACCCTAATCCTAACCCTCACCCTCAACCTCCCCTAACCCTAACACTCACCCTCACCCTCACCCTCACCATAACTCTAACCCTAATCCTAACAATAGCAGTAATCCTAACCCTAAACCTAACCCTAACCCTAACCCTAACCCTAGTGCTAACACTCAACCTCACCCTAACCCTAAATCTAAACGAAACCCTAAACTTAACCCTAACCCTCAACCTCACCGTAACCCTAACCCTCATCCTAACCCTCACCCTAACCCTAATCCTAACCCTAAACCTTACCCTAACATTTACCCTAATCCTCACCTTCACCCTAGCCCTCACCCTAAACCTAATCTTAAACCTAATCCTCATCCTAACCCTCACCCTAACTCTAAGCCTAAACCTAACCCTAACCTTAACCCCCACCCTCACTGTAACAGTAACACTAACCCTAACACTAACACTAACCCTAAACCTAACCCTAAACCTAACCCTAATCCTCAGCCTCACCCTCACCCTAACCCAATCCCTAACCCTAACCCTAACTCTCACATTCACCCTAACCCTTACTCTAAACCTAATCCTAAACCTAAACCTAACCCTCATCCTCAACCTAACCCTCACCCTAACCCTAACCCTAAACCTCACCCTCACCCTAGCCCTCACCCAACCCTAATCCGGACCCTAACTCTCTTCGTAACCCTCCTCCTAACCCTTACCCTAACCCTAACCCTCAGTCTCAATCTCAACCTTAGCCTAACCCTAAGCCTAACCCTAAAGCTAACCCTAACACACACACTCACCCTCACCCTAAACCTCACCCTAAACCTAACCCTCATCCTAACCCTCCCCATAACCCTAACCCTCACCCTAAACCTAACCCAAACCCTCACCCTCAGCCTAATCCTAAGCCTAATCCTAAGTCTAACCCTAACCCTAACCCTCATCCTAACCCTAACCCTAAACCTCACCCTAACCCTAACCCTAACCCTCAAACTCAGCCTAACCCTAAGCGTTTCCCTTAACCTAACCCTAACCCTGACCCTCACCCTAGCCCTCACCCAACCCTAAACCTAACCCTAACCTTCTTCCTAACTCTCCACCTAACCCTTACCCTAACCCTCACCCTAACCCTAACCCTCAACCTCAACCTCACCCTCAGCCTAACCCTAAGTCTAACCCTAAAGATAACCCTAACACACACACTCACGCTCACCCTAAACCTCACCCTAACCCTAACCTCATCCTAACCCTCCCCAGAACCCTAAACCTCACTCTAACCCTAACCCACACAGTCACCCTCAGCCTAATCCTAAGCCTAACCCTAAACCTAACCCTCACACTAATCCTAACCCTAATGGTAAACCTCACCCTAACCCTAACCCTCACCCTCAACCTCAGCCTAACCCTAAGCCTATCCCTTACCCTAACCCTAATCCTAACCCTCACCTCACCCTCATCCTAAACCTAATCCTACTCCTAACCCTAATCCTAACCCTCAACCTCAAACTAACCCTCACCTTAAGCCAAAGCCTAATATTAATGCTAACCCTAACCCTCACCCTCAGCCTCACCCTGACCCTGACCCTAACCCTAAACCTCACCCTGACCCTAGCCCTCACCCTAACCCTAAAACTAACCATAACCCTCATCCGAACCCTCCCCCTAACCCTTACCCTAACCCTCCCCCTAACCCTAACCCTCACCCTCAAACTCACCCTCAGCCTAGACCTAACCCTAACACACACACTCACCCTCACCCTAACCCTAATCCTATCCATAAACCTAACCCTAACCCTAACACTCATCCTAACTCTCAAACTAATACTAACCCTAACCCTCACCCTAACCCTAACTCTAAACATAAAACTCAACCTCACCCTAACCCTAAACCTCACCCTCACCCTCCACGTAACCGTAACCCTAAACTTAAACCTAACAATAACTCTAACCCTAACCCTAACCCTCAAGTTAACTATAACCCTCACCCTAACCCATGCCCTCCCCCTAACACTTACCCTCACCCTAAAACTAATCCTAACACTAACACTAACCCTCACACTAACCCTAACCCTAAACCTCAACCTAACCCTCACACTCAACCTAACCCTAACACTAACCTTAACCCTAACTCTCACCCTAACCCTCCCCCTAACCCTATATCTAAACCTCACCCTAAACCTAACTCTAACCCGAAACCTCACCCTCACACTAATCCTAACCTTAATCTTAAACCCCAACCTAACCCCAACCCTAACACTCACCCGCACCCTCAACCTCACAGTAACTCTAACCCTAACCCTAACAATAACACTAATCCTAAAACGAACCATCACCCTAACCCTAATCCTCACCCCCACCCTCACCCTCAGCCTAACCCAAAACCTAATCCTAACCTTCAACCTAACCCTGACACTCATCCTCACCCTAACCCTAAGCCTAAACCTAACCCTATCCCTAAACCTCAACCTAACCCTCAATCTCACCCTAACCATAACACTAACCCTAACCCTAAACCTCACCCTAACCATACCCTAAACCTAACTCTAGCCCAAAACCTCACCCTCACATTAACCCTAACCCTAAACCTAACCCTAAACCTCACCCAAACACTAACCTTCACCCTCACCCTCAACCTCACCGTATCTCTAACTCTAACCTTAAGAATAACACTAACCCTAACCCTAATCAATACCCTCACCCTCAGCCTCACCCTCACTGCAAT
>NW_027205958.1:0-9803 GCF_024711535.1 Dipodomys merriami
ACCCTTATTGTTGGTTTCTCTGTTTGCTGAATAAATGTATTCCTGGAAACAGGATATTGACAACAAATCTGGGTTTAATTTTCATTTTTTAAATTTGAAATCTAATATAAACTTTGTTGTGACTTGTCATTTTCTAAAACTGAGTGATTTTCATGAACACTAATATTTTGGTGCCTTTAAGTAAATTGAGACTTGATGTGGTATGGTAGTTCTTGTGTCTAATTGACTTAACCATTAGATTATTAATGTATAAACAGGTGCATTGCACTTTTTTATTTTTATATATAAAATAATCCCCAAGGATTTAAAGTGATAAGGGGGGATGGTTGTTTTCATGTTCCATAGTTTATATTTATTTCAGTAAAAGTACTAATAATACATGATGTATGCTGGAGCAATATAAAAGATGAGAACATATTTCTAAAGAGAATGGGTTTATTGATTAAAACAGAAAACTTTGAAATAGTTATGTTTCTTGGTTGAAACTGCATAAATTTCATATGAATGTAGCTCCAGATGAGAATCAGGGATAAATTCACATTAATATTACTGAGATTTATATCACAATATAAGCAATATAGATATTTTAAGGAATTGGTCATTCAAAGCAGTAGATACCTAATGGATGAGGAATGGAATTGAAAATAGCAGAGGAAAACAATTCACCATGCAGATATTATGATTTTATAATACTAAAATGAAAGAAATGGAGCTTTTGCCTTTCTGAAGAAGAGAATTGAGCCAGTAATTTCAATGTAAGACGTCAGTTGTAATGAGTCTAAAGTCTTTTTCTCCAAGATATTCAAGAGTACTATGCTCATCTTCTGAAGAGTAAGTAATTATTTTAATTAACTTTGCTTAATATTGATTTACTTGTAGCAAATAGGTTAAAATGTCTGCTCTCTTTCTTTCAAGGTAATAACATACATTTCATATTATTAATGTCTCTTCATACAAGCCTGAAATCACTATTTCAAACTAACACAAACAAAAAAACAAAAATAACCTGATACAACCATCACAAATCCTTAATTATGTGAAAAATATCAACAATATATAAAATATATCTGAGGAATTGGAAAAACAATGACAAAATTACAACAGAAAATTCCCCTAGCTCTCTAATGAAACAGAGAATTAGAGTCCTAGCCAGTACTCCACTTCTAAAAAGTCACACCCAGTCAGTTATAAATATATATAGATATACAATTCAAAAGAAGATTTTATACTGTCTTCACAAAAAAAACGAAATATATGAAAAGGTGCCCAGCCAGGCGGGTGACTTCTGTGACTGTGTTGGCCAACATATTTAAAAGCACAGCTGCAGTGTGGAAATAAAAGGTCCACATGGGAAAAAAAGCAGGAGCAGAAGTGTACATCAGAGACAGCCAAATCCATACTCAGAGACAATTCAAGATACCATTGGGCAGCCCGAATTGTCACCGGTACCACAAGTATTAATATCACAACATCTCACAATAATTTATTTCTACTCCTACACTTAATAGTCTAGACAAAAACCTAATTCCACTAAAACAAATCACAACAGAAATCCAACCAACATATGGCAAATCAACCAAGAACATAAAGAGTCAGCTATTAAGACTATAGAGCCCCCAAAAGAAATCCTCCAAGTGAACAGAGCAAATCAGAAAAATACAAGAAAAGTGATGTTAAGGTAGTATAATTCACACATTAAATAACCAGGCGTTAGAACAGACAATAAGGGACCTAGATGATAGTTTTCAAAATATATTACAATTACTGCTGAAAATGTGATTAATGAAAAGATACAAAACCTCTACTAGGACATTTATTGAACAAGATGCAAACAACCAACGATCAGCAAAATAACTCATGGAGACTACAAACAGAAAAATGAATTCTGAAAAGGCAAGGGAGCCCAAGGAAAAACTGGATGCCTAGCTAAAAGATATGAAAGAAGACACAGTTAAATAAACAACCCTACCAACCTCCCCACCCAAAGAAATTATGTAAAGAAAGTCCATACAAGGCCTAAAACAAAGCTTTATAAAGAGATAAAAGCCCTAAAAAATGACCAATTATAAAACAGCGAAATCAAAAACAAAGTATAAAGTCTTCACAGCAAATAGATGACATAGAAGGTAATCTCAGGGGTCAAAGACCAAGTAGGTCTAATAGGAAAGAGGAAATAATCATTTAGAACAAATCCAAGAAATAAGAAATGATCTTGCCAGAACTTCACGACTCAGTTAGAAGATCAAATTTGGGGGAGATTGGTCTCAAGAAGGAGAAGAATAGGAAACTGAATGGATGGGAAACATATTTCAGAATTCTAGCAGAGAACATTCCAAACATCCAAAGAGATAGTCACATTCAGAGAAGAGAAGCCTTTAGAACACCAAACAGAATTCTAGAAGAGAACAACCCACCACCACATCATAATCAATTAGAGGAGCATTAATGATCAAGGAAACAATTCTTAAAGCTGCCATAGAGAAAAGATTGATTATTTATAAAGTATATACAGTCAGAATAAACACAGATTTCTTAGTTGATATGATAAAAAGAAGAGCCTGGAATGATATATAACAAACATCAAAGGTAAACAACTACCAACAGTGAATATGGTCCCAAGCCAAACTCTCCACCACATCAGCAGGATAGAAGTTAATCAAATATATCCTATAGAGAGAAGATCAAGAAGAACAGGAACTGGTTATATAAGATGAGAACTAGGTAAATATATTAAGAGTAGATGAGGCACAGCTCCTAAGATCTTCTAAGAGAATTCATCCAAATAGATAAAATTAGAGAAAAAAATGAGACATCATAACATAAATTAGCAAAATTGTGAATATTATAAGATAGTACTTTGAAAACCATATACCAATAACCTGGAGAATCCTGGAGTAATTGATGCTTTACTATACTCGAACTGAACCAAGAAATGATACATAAGAAGTAATGAAAATGAAATATCAATAAACAATTTCCCATAACAGAAAAATCTATGACTCAATAGATTTACAATGAAATTAAGGCCTGCAAGAACTTACAATACTCAGCTCTAACTCTTCAATGGAATAGAAAGGGAAATGGAATTATCAAACACAATCTATGAAGCTAGAATTAGACTCTTCCCCAAATCAGCTAGGACACATCAAAGAAAGAGAACTATGAACCCAGCTCTTTGATAAGCATTGATGCATAACTTCTCAATAAAATTCTCACTAACCAACTTCAACAATTAACAAAAAAATGCTATGATCAAACAGTATTCATCCTAGGATACGGCTGTATTCAATATACTTGTCAATAAACATAACACACATCATCAGCAGAAGCAGGGACAAGAAGCACATGATTGTTTATATGGACGTAGAAATAGCTTTTAACAAACTCCAATACCCCTTTATGATTGAAAGGTCTGAGAAGCTAGGAACGCATGGAACTTTCCTCAATATAACACAGAGTATGTATACAACAAAGAGAAAATAAGCATGTACCTAACGATGGAGGCATGAATACATTAAAATCAGGAATGAGAAAAGGATGTCCACTCTCTCTACTACTCTTCAATATAGTAGTGGACTTTCTAGCAAGGAAAATAGGCAAGAGAAAAATATAAAAGGGATCCAAATATGAAAGGAGTAAAACTATCCCCTTTCACAGATGAAATGATACTTTATATAAAGGACCCTATAGCTTCCCCCCCCTCAAAAGTTAGTAAAAGTGATGCTAATCTTCAGCAATGTAGCAGGGTATAAAACCTACAAGAATCAATAGTTTTCCTGTGTTACCAACAATGGGAAGATCCAGGCTGAAATCCAAAAAACAACCTCATATGTATTAGCCTCAAAATCTAATCAAATCTAAGCAAAACAAAACAACAATAAAACTAGGAATTAATTACTTTAACAAAAATGTGAAGGACCTCTATTGTGAAAACTTCAAATGCCTAAAAGCGAAATTGAAGGAGTTTCAAGGAAATGGAGTCTTTCAATGCTCCTGGTTGGAATAATTAACATTGTGAAAACTGCAATACTGCTCCCAACGATTGGCAATGCAATACCCATCAATATCTCTACAATATTCTTCAATGCAATAGAGAAAGCAATCCAAATTTATTATTGAATTACAAAATTACAGTTGGAAGAGAAGGCTCAGAAATAAACTCATAGGCCTATAGTCATCTTACACACACACACACACACACACACACACACACACACACACACACACACACACACACACACACACACACACACACACACACACACACACACACACACACTGGAATTCTATTCACCCATCAGAAAGAATGACTGTTCACCACTCTTAAGGAACATCAAAGGCTTGGGAAAATTATACTAAGAGAAAGGAATGCACACTCGAGCAATATAGGTTTCATAAATTCATTTATTCATGTAGCTAGAAGGTAATTACAAATCTACAAGAGAGAGTCTTCCTCCAGTTTGAATTTCCATTTTCAAGAAAATTGAAAATAGCAAATGCTAATGAGGATGTAGACAAATGGGAACTCTATTACACTGTTGGTGGGAAATAAAATTTGTTCAACTATTCTGAAGTGCAGTACGGACTTTTTGGGAAAGACTAAACAGATCTCCCTTGTGACCCAGTAATTCTTCTCATGGGCAGCAATCCAATAAATAACAAACAAGCTCACATTAAAGCTACCAGTATAACTATGTTCAGAGCCCAGGCCCAGAGATTAAGGACTGGAAAAAAAGTTATCACTGCTGGTATTTGTTTCCCCAAATATGAACCTTTTGACATAAGATACAAAATCTTTCTATTTGCAACAGCTAGAATAGAACTTATCTGTAGTGAGTAATAAAATGTCTTCTTTGCTGAATGTTAGGAAAAGCTGTAGGCAGTCCAAGAAAAGGGAGACTTTTTGTTGTTGGTGGTGGTGGTGGTCGAGGGGCTTGATGTCTGGGCTTGGGCACTGTCCCTGAGCTCTTCAACTCAAGGTTAATGCTCTACCTATTGAACCACATTGCCACTTCTGGTTTTCTGGTGGTTAAATGGAGATGAGTCTCAGGGACTTTCCTTCCCAAATTGGCTTTGAACAGCAGTCCTCAGATCTTAGCTTCCTGAGTAGCTAGGATTACAGCTGTGAGCCACTGTCACCAGGCTAAAAATGGGGGATTTTTATAAAAGAAAATCCACCTCTTCACCTGTGTCTAAACCTCAGATATTACTATTAGAACACTTCATCCTCAACTCATTTGATCTGACATTTGTAAATTTTCTCTTTTCTGTCATGTGGGAATACTGCAGTCAATGTCAACTCAACTGTGGGACTGGAACAATTGTATGGTAATCGCTAGCACCTAAATCAAAAACATTTACATCAAAACAAATGAAACCCTCATTTTGAATAATTATTTTCTCTTTTTATTACAAATCTGTGCTTGATTACTTCTTAATGTGATATTGGACCTGTTAACAGAGTGATGAATTTTTCTTTCTCTTGAGCAATTGTCCTTCTTCCACATGGGTCAAATATTTAAGATTTCAAAAATTTCCATTGATAATTCATTAAGCTGACCTCCAAGAAAATGTGCATTTCTGGAATTGGTCTGCTGTGTTGTTCTTACATGCACAGGATTTCTATGATTTATTTGTTTTATAAGGAATTCTATTTTCCAATGTTTGTGTGACCAATTTTAGTCTCTCTGATCAGTCTTTCCTACCCTCTCTCAGGAGTCTTTTATTTCAGCCTGGCTCATAATAAATATATTAGTTTTCAGCTAAATGACTCCCAGCTTCAGTTTTTTGCCTGACTTTATGTAGACTGTGATAGGAGCTTTGACTGGCCTTGCTTGCTGGAGATTTTTGCTAGATTTTTATTGTTTTGTTTTTAGAGCTCTAGGATTACTAGTTAATGTATTAGCTTCTCTGGGCCGCATTGATCACCTGGACTAGAGTCAATGGGTGTTTGTCCTAATGATACAAAAACAACTGACTAAATTCCTGTTTTAATTCTCTCAAAATGAGGCAATCTGGCATCCTTGCAAAGCCATCAATAATATTCTGCTACCACTTACAGAAATGGTCTATCAAGATGGCTTTTCAAGGTTGACTGTAAAAAATGTTTATTTCTGTGTGGGAGGACCATATAAAAAGCAACAAAAAAAATCACATCGCACATTATAAATACTTTAGAAACAAGAGCAAGAAAAAAACCACTTGTGTCCCTATCTTGCGGTTCATTTAGCTTAACATCACCTTATCTATTCATATGCATATAGCTTTTGACCTTTTCTACTTATCCAGGAAGTATATTCATTATTGCCAATAAGGGATACCACGTGACCGATGTTTCTTTGGAGTTGGATTATTTTAGTTAATATATTTTTTCTGTAACAAATTGGGCGATGTCGTTCTTTCTGATGGACGATCGAATTCACACACACACACACACACACACACACACACACACACACACACACACACACACACACAAAACTCACAACGTTTTCTTGATCCATTCATCTACTGAGGGGCATTGGGGTTGGTTCCATATCTTAGCTATGGGAAATAATGCTGCAGTAAACATAATTGTATTGGCAATTTTAATATGGTCTTTTTGCTGACTATTTAGGTGAATGCCCAAAAGTGGTATTGCTAGGTCATACAGGAGCTCTATGTGGAATCTTTTACGGAACCTCCATACTGCTTTCCAAGTGATTGAACAAGTTTACACTCCCACCAAGAATGATGTACGGTTCCCTTCTGGCCACATCCCCTCCAGCATCTGTTATTGTAAAAATGTGGAGCGCTTCACAAATTTGCATGTCATACTTGCACAGGGACCATGCTAATCTTCTCTGTATTGTTCCAATTTTAGTGTATGTGCTGCTGAATTGAGCACAGAACATTTTTTATATATAAAGTGGAACTGATTTTCTTAAACTAGACAATTTAACAAAAAGTAAGTTCACAAGAATGGTCGTGAAATTTTAGAAGAATGTATTTCTTACATAAGCACACATTTAAGACTAAAGTCAAGATTGATATGTCAAAAACAAAATAATTCCAGATATTTGTTGTGCAACAGATGTGTAGAAGGAGGATTTCAATTATTCTATACAAGACACCTATCATAATGAACACTGCAGCAAGTGTTAAGTTTTTTTTTTTAAGTTTTAATGTTTTAAATATGTTTAATTTTGAGAATTTGCTTATATGCCAAAATTAAGATTGTTTGGTAGGTCATATAACTTTTCTATAAAGTATTAAAACTTATGGTAGCAGACATATACAACTAAGTATGTACATTTCAGTGTTTATAGAAACTTTACTAATGAGAAGTTGCAAAATCTTTGTATTAAGAAACAGCAAAGAGTTAAGACAGTTTCTGTTAAAACTTTAGGGCTTCCTTACTTAATATGTTAGCGAGGAACAAAAATGATTGTATAAACCGTATGCAGATGATGAGATGAGACATATATAGTAATCTTAGAGTGTAAATTTAACGACTACTCATAGCCTATAAAACTCTTGTTGAGCATCATAATCTTAGCCAGTTTTAAATGTACAGGAATATGAGAAGAGTTCCGGGAAGATGGCAGAGGAGAAGCTGGAATCTGAACAAGCTCTCCCATAGAAAGCAGTTTTAGAGTTCCAGTGAACAGTCTTAAGCCAGAGAATCACAACAAGTGTGCCATCACAGGACAGAGAGTTAGGCAAGAGAGGGGAAACCCAGGCAAGAAGAGACATCTGAGCGCTTACCAGCAGCCACCAGCGACCGCAGGGCACCATACCTGAGCCACAGAGAGTCCGGGACAAGGAGCCAGACACAGTGGGTGAGTGGATTCTACACAACATCAGCAAGAACCGACAAGGAGCAGACATCTTCATCCTGCAGTTTGCAGACCAGAGACGACCCAGGAACCAAGACTGGGCATGAGTAGAAGCCCAACGTCCTCACTCCTTCTCAGGGAGCAGAGGAAAGGAAGGCCACTCCTTCGCGCCCCCAGTACCGGAGATCTCCATCTTGGATACCGACAAAGCTCAGGGGAGCTGCCAGCTCCAACTCAGGCCGTGGAATAAAACGAGTCATTTAGCAGGTCACAAGAATTTAATGGCTGCGTGGCCTGCCAGACTCAGCTCCATCCAGTTAAAAGTTACCCAGCTCGGGCGCCAGCCATAGGAGAGGCTTTCCTTACCGGGTAATCAGAGCCAGAGGCTGCCCCTCCCTCTAGCAGCCACCACAATCAATTGAAAATCAGTAAACAGAAACCCTGAGAATGGCTCCAGTCTGGGCTCTGTGAGGTTTTCACAAACTAGCACCCGGGAAAAGCTACTGTATGTTGAAAGGCCTCAACTCTACCCAGAACCTAGCCTCATCACTGTATCCCCATCTTCTGTGATTCTCAGAACAGATCAGCCTCCCATTAAACTAACCTGGAGGGGGATCTCAAAATCCTGGGTAAAGCAGAGCATTTTTCTGCCTGTTCCAACAAACTGACTTAAGAAACCAATCAAGCCACAGGACCACAAGCAGACCAGAGACTTCCACAAGAGGCTGGTTACAGACACAAGGGAGATACAGGATTTTTCCCACCCCTACCCCCCCAAAAAATCAAAGAACTTTTTCTTCTTTGTCTTCTTCTTCTTCTTCTTCTTCTTCTTCTTCTTCTTCTTCTTCTTCTTCTTCTTCTTCTTCTTCTTCTTCTTCTTCTTCTTCTTCTTCTTCTTCTTCTTCTTCTTTTTCTTCTTCTTCTTCTTCTTCTTCTTCTTCTTCTTCTTCTTCTTCTTCTTCTTCTTCTTCTTCTTCTTCTTCTTCTTCTTCTTCTTCTTCTTCTTCTTCTTCTTTTTCTTCTTCTTCTTCTTCTTCTTCTTCTTCTTCTTCTTCTTCTTCTTCTTCTTCTTCTTCTTCTTCTTCTTCTTCTTCTTCTTCTTCTTCTTCTTCTTCTTTTTTGGTACCTTATATAATTTTTTTTTCTTTTCTAAAAGGTTTTTTAATCTTTAATTTTTGCCTTTTTTGAAAAAAAAATGTTTTCCAGTAACCTTTTTTTCCTCTTATAATTTTTAATTTAGGTATAAGTGAAAGTGCGTTTTTCTTTTTTTCTTGTCTTCTTTCTATTTTTTTTTTCTTTTTAAATTAGCTTTTTGGTTTTTGTTTAGCTCTACTGAAGTTCTGACCTTTTTTTCTTCCTTTCTTATTCTTTTCACCTTTTCCTCTCTTTTGTTCTTCTTTATGTGACTTAACTCTTGTTCTGAACATCCTCAGATAAACCCATAGTCAACTAGTAGACCCTATCCCCCATTGTGTACACACTTAATCCACAAATTTATTACTCAATTCAAAACTTCTGAGACTTAAATTCCTTAATAGCAGTACCACCTCTTTAACCTATATAATATTTTAAGCATTTTTATTTTTAAGTTTTTCGCATCTTCTCTATGTCCCTCCCCTTCTCTGAATATATTCATGTTCCTCTCTAAATAGTTTGTTTTCTAATCTCCATAATATTTTTAATTTTTAATTTTCTATTTTTTCTGGTCTCTTTTCTTTTCCCTTTCCCTTTCTTTTCTCTCTCTCTATACTTGCATCCTACCCAACCTATTTCCTGCATTGAGATTAGGACATAGTTAACTCTCCCTGTGCCTCCCCACACCAATCTATTCCTATTTTTTACCCACATCTCTCCCTAACCCTAATAATTTCTGGTTTTCCAAATTCTTCTCTGCGGTTCGAAGCCCATTAACATATAGTTGTTTGATGTTCAATAGATGTATCTGTTGAACTAGATTGTATCTGTAGACTATTCACTGTGCAAATT